>NC_036860.1:41772131-41843391 GCF_002910315.2 Salvelinus sp. IW2-2015 | reverse complement strand
TGCTTGCAGGGGGGGAGGGGCTGGTTGGATACTGCTCGCGGTGTAGCTGCTACATATGCTGATCGTGATGGTTTTGGTGCGCTTTCTTACCTTTTTATTGAGTTACAGTTTATGCAGGCCACCATAGGAACTAACAAATGAGAGGGGGCGGGGCTCACATCACTTCCTGGAATGTCAAGGTTTAACGACCATTAGAGAGGAGCAGGTCCTAGCCCACTTGAAAGCACTCTCGTCTGATATTATATTTTTGCAAGAACCCATCTGAAAATAATTCTCATAGCAGAACTTAAATGTAGGTGGGTGGGGCAAGTGTATCACTCTAACTTCTCTGCCAAAACAAGAGGCACAGCGATTCTGGTACGGAAAAGGAATTCCTTCTACATAAAACCACTATTGTGGTAAAGAGGGTCGTTATGTGATCGTAATAGGAGAGATCCACCTCTACTTCTGTAACTCTACTAAAATATCTAGTGGACAAACATTGATAACCCTCTTTTTCAAAAGAGTCCTTGCCCTAGATTCCAGATATCTTCCCATACTAACCTGATCAATTGGAGGGACCTTAACTGTGTGCTAGACCAATATTTGGACAGATCCTCTACCGGCGAACCCCCACCTCCTATTCAGTGAAATTCTTGAATACTACATACAGATTCTAACTAATTTGATATATGGAGGATCACTAACCCTACGGGTAGGGAATACTCCTTTATACTCTCATGTTCACAATGTTATTACTCGAATTGACTAATTTTTGGTTGATCTAAACTACTCCCTATACCTGTAATGTGAGGTAATCATGATAATTATAATCTCGGACCACAGGTCCACCACCTTCTCCCTGAGATTGGGTGACATCGTACCAAACGAGAGGGTCTGGAGGTTGAATCTCAGCTCCTCACAGAACCAACATTCTGTGACATTTAAAGAACCAAATTACATTTTTCTTTGATACAACGACAACACAGAGACTCCCCAGCATTATTGTGGGAAACACTTAAGGCTTATTTGAGAGGCTGTACATCTCCTATCAGACTGCCAGGAGTAGGCAAAACAGGGACAATTGGTAGAACTGGGAGGGACAAATTCACTTACTGGATAGGGAGAATGCTAGACAATCCATCTATGGAGAAACATAAAAAAATTACCTCTTAAAATTTGAATATAATCAGATTCTCTCAGCTAAAATTGCTAAATCTTGTCTCTACGCCAAGCAAAAATATTTTGAGTTTGGTGACAAACCACACAAATTAATCGCCAGACAACTTCGAAAAAATGTGAGTGACCGAATGATTCACAAAGTTAAATATGCATCTGGCGAATTACTCTCTTCCCCAAAGACATCATTGACAGATTCCGTCAGTTTTATGAGACTCTATATTACATCTAAAGCAGATCCTAACCCCTTAATTATGCAAAACTTTTTGGAGGACTGTAACTTCCTGCCCTGAACCAGGAAGATTCTAACTTCCTGAATAAGGAAATATCTCTTGAAAAATTCGAGAAACAATTAAATCTCTAAGAGTGGCAAGACCCCGGGCCCAGATGGGTATCCTGGTGAATTCTATAAAACATTCAGCAACATGCTCTCTCCCTACCTGCACAAAATGTTGGTTCAGGCCAAGGAGATGGAGCCTCCCATCTACTTTGGATGAAGCATTCATTACAGTTATACATAAGAAGGGTAAAGATCCGGAAGAGGTAGGGTCATACAGACCAATATCCCTCCTTAATACAGACAAAAGATTTTAGCAAAACCCTGTAACAGGCTTAGCACTTTAATTGGCAAATTGGTCCATTCGGACAGACCGGCTTTATCCCGAACAGAAACTCATTCTCAATCTCAGGCGCCTCTTCAACATTATGTATTCTCAGAGGTTACCAAACGTGGACCTTGCCGTTATATCTCTTGACACCGAGAAGGCTTTTGACCAAGTTGAGTGGTCCTATCTATTCAAGGTCCTACAGAAATTTAATATTGGAGATGGGTTCATAAATTGGATCCAGCTTTTATATAGGAACCCCTGTGCGAGAATACTCACTAACCAATCATTGTCGCCCCGATTTAACCTTTACAGAGGGACAAGGCAGGGTTGTGCGCTGTCGCCTATGCTCTTCGCCCTAATCATTGAACCTCTCGCTCAGGCGATTAGATCTGATGCAGCAATACACGGCTATAATACTAAAGATACTCTAAATAAGATTTCCCATACGCAGATGACATTCTCCTCTATGTAACAGAACCCCAAGCTAGTATTCCAGCTATTCTTGATGTGATTAATTTGTTTGGTACCTTCTCGGGATACAGAATAAATTGGAACAAGAGTGAATTAATGCCCATACGGTTACAAAACACCTCCTGGCTAGAACATCTTCCAGTTAAGTTATCTAGAAAAATTTACCTATCTAGGAATTGTAGTTACCAAACAATACTCCTTACTATTTAAAGAGAATTTCCCCTCTCTGATGCAAAAACTCAAGACAAACATACAATTTTGGAGAACTCTCCCAATTTCTCTGCTCGGAAGAATTAAGCCATTAAATGGTCTTCCTCCCACAACTGCTCTACCTATACCAGAACATCCCAGTATTCATACCTAAATCCTTTCATAAACAACTGGACTCAATTATCAATCCTTCATCTGGGATTAAAAAACACACAGGATAAGGTAAAAACACCTCTGCAAATCCAAAATGGAAGGAGGATTGTCTCTCCAAAATTTTATATTCTATTACTGGGCCGCTAACCTCCGCGCTGTTACGTTTTTGCTGGATGACGCACGTCCGTCACCTAGCTGGCTTAGTATGGAGCGGGAGGAGTGTCACCCTTCTCTATTGGTGCTGTGATTTTGTCGCCTGTCAATCTGGAGAGTCACTTTATCGTAACAATCCTATTATACATAGCACAGTCCAAATCTGGAAGCAAATTAAAACCCACTTGGAGCTTAGACCAATGTCATTCATGCTCCCTGTTGCCAGGAACCACTCCTTTGCCCCCTCTAACCTTGATAACACCTTTGAGCAATGGGAGAGTTGGGGATAAGTACCATAGGGGATTTATATATAGAAGGGACCTTTGCTTCCTTTGAGTTGCTGAGGGAAACTTATAATCTTCCCAGAAGTAACTTTTTCAGATACCTACAAATCAGAGACTATGTTAGAAAACACTCCCAACATTTGGGAACGCTAAGCCTTCCATGTTTGACGATGCATAAAAACATCCCCCACCTCAGACAAACTGATAATCTCGTTTATGATGCTTTCAATCTGTTAGCACACCTTCTACAGATGCCATTAAGGCAAAATGGGAGGAAGAACTAGGGACTGACATTTCGGTGGCAGACTGGGAAGATAGCTTGGAGTATATCACACCTGCTCCATTAATCCAGACATCGTCTCATACAATTCAAGGTATTACACAGATTACACTATTCCAAAACCAAACTGCATAGGATATTTCCTGATACATCCCTATGTGTGATAAATGTCAGGCTGCACAGGGTACACTACTCCACTGCTTTGCCTATGCTCTAGCTTGTATGGTTACTGGTGTGGAATTTTAGGATCCTCTCTGAAGTTCTGGAGACTTCAATTGACCCAGACCCGCTTCTAATAATCCTGGGAGTGTCTGATTCCCTAAACGGATTAACCAACCCTCAAAAACAACTCATCTCTTACAGTCTCATTTCGGCAAAAAAACTAATCTTGTTGTTTTGGAAAAAGAGGAAGCGCCACTACCAAATTATGGCTCAGCGAATTGGCAAACACTGTACACTTAGAAAGATTAGATATATTCTGAACAATAAATTATCAACATTTGATCAAATCTGGCAGCCTTTCCTCTCTTACTTGGACCATTTGGCACTGTGAATTTGTACTTTTTAACGCACTCTCAATTGTAATATTTTAATCCACCTTTGGGCAGCATGTGCTGGCACCGCCACCCGAGCAGTCGGAGGGGATAAGGGGAAGGGATAAAGGGGGAAGAAGTGGGGGAGGGATAAAGGGGGGAATAAGTGGGGGGTGACACCTACCCTCTTTCTTTCTACCTGTCCTTGTTCTGTATGTCTTGTTTTGTAATATTTGTTTTGTACCAGAACTGTGGGTCTTTTGTTTCTGTCTGCTCTTTTATGTTTAGATAATAATTGTATACCTGTCTTTTATACCTATACACCATTCTTGTGTGTGTGTTCAATAAAACATATTTGAACGAAAAAATCATACAATGTGATTTTCTGGATTTTTGTTTTAGATTCCGCTCTCACAGTTGAAGTGTACCTATGATAAAATTACAGACCTCTACATGCTTTGTAAGTAGGAAAACCTGCAAAATCGGCAGTGTATCAAATACTTGTTCTCCCCACTGTATATATAAAAAAAAATACACATTTACATAAGTATTCAGATCCTTTACGCAGTACTTGTGTGAAGCACCTTTGGCAGCGATTACAGCCTTGAATCTTTTTGGTATGATGCTACAAGCTTGGCACACCTGTATTTGGGGAGTTTTCCCATTCTTCCCTGCAGATCCTTGATTTGTTTAATACCTTTTTGGTTACTACATGATTCCATATGTGTTATTTCATAGTTTTGATGTCTTCACTATTATTCTACAATAAATAAATAAAAACCCTGGAATGAGTAGGTGTGTCAAAACTATTGACTGGTCCTATATATACACACTACTGTTCAAAGCTTGGGTCACTTAGAAATGTCCTTGTTTTTGAAAGAAAAGCTATTTTTTTGTCCATTATTATAACATAAAATTGATTAGAACAACAGTGTAGACATTGTTAATGTTGTAAATGACTATTGTAGCTGGAAACTGCAGATTTCTTTTAGAGAATATCTACACAGGCGTACAGAGGCCCATTATCAGCAACCATCACTCCTGTGTCCAATGGCACATTGTGTTAGCTAATCCAAGTTTATAATTTTAGTATAATTTTAGTAAACCCTTTTGCAATTACGTTAGCACAGCTAAAAACTGTTGTTCTGTCACGCCCTGACCATAGAGAGCCTTTTTATTCTCTATTTTGGTTAGGTCGGGGTGTGACTAGAGGGGATGTTCCTATCTAGGTTGTTTATTTCTATGTGGCCTGGTATGGTTCCCAATCAGAGCGTGTTTATCGTTGTCTCTGATTGGGGATCATATTTAGGCAGCCATTTCCCCATTGTGTTTTGTGGGATCTTGTTTATGTGTAGTTGCCTGTGAGCACTCCATAGCTTCACGTTTCGTTAGCTTTTTTTAAATTGTTTTGTGCGTTTCACGAAATAAAAGATGTGGAACCATATCACGCTGCGCCTTGGTCCGAATGTTATTTCGACAATCGTGACATGTCCTGACTAAAGAAGCAATAAAACTGGCCTTCTTTAGACTAGTTGAGTATCTGGAGCATCAGCATTTGTGGGTTGGATTACATGCTCAAAATGACAGAAACAAAGCACTTTCTTCTGAAACTTGTCAGTCATCTCTCTTTTCAGACCTCTACATGCTTTGTAAGTAGGAAAACCTGCAAAATCGGCAGTGTATCAAATACTTGTTCTCCCCACTGTATATATAAAAAATAAAATAGCACATTTACATAAGTATTCAGATCCTTTACGCAGTACTTTGTTGAAGCACCTTTGGCAGCGATTACAGCCTTGAATCTTTTTGGGTATGATGCTACAAGCTTGGCACACCTGTATTTGGGGAGTTTCTCCCATTCTTCCCTGCAGATCCTTGATTTGTTTAATACCTTTTTGGTTACTACATGATTCCATATGTGTTATTTCATAGTTTTGATGTCTTCACTATTATTCTACAATAAATAAATAAAAACCCTGGAATGAGTAGGTGTGTCAAAACTATTGACTGGTCCTATATATACACACTACTGTTCAAAAGCTTGGGGTCACTTAGAAATGTCCTTGTTTTTGAAAGAAAAGCTATTTTTTTGTCCATTATTATAACATAAAATTGATTAGAAACACAGTGTAGACATTGTTAATGTTGTAAATGACTATTGTAGCTGGAAACTGCAGATTTCTTTTAGAGAATATCTACACAGGCGTACAGAGGCCCATTATCAGCAACCATCACTCCTGTGTTCCAATGGCACATTGTGTTAGCTAATCCAAGTTTATAATTTTAGTATAATTTTAGTAAACCCTTTTGCAATTACGTTAGCACAGCTAAAAACTGTTGTTCTGTCACGCCCTGACCATAGAGAGCCTTTTTATTCTCTATTTTGGTTAGGTCGGGGTGTGACTAGAGGGGATGTTCCTATCTAGGTTGTTTATTTCTATGTTGGCCTGGTATGGTTCCCAATCAGAGGCAGCTGTTTATCGTTGTCTCTGATTGGGGATCATATTTAGGCAGCCATTTCCCCATTGTGTTTTGTGGGATCTTGTTTATGTGTAGTTGCCTGTGAGCACTCCATAGCTTCACGTTTCGTTAGCTTTTTTTAAATTGTTTTGTGCGTTTCACGAAATAAAAGATGTGGAACCCATATCACGCTGCGCCTTGGTCCGAATGTTATTTCGACAATCGTGACATGTCCTGACTAAAGAAGCAATAAAACTGGCCTTCTTTAGACTAGTTGAGTATCTGGAGCATCAGCATTTGTGGGTTGGATTACATGCTCAAAATGGACAGAAACAAAGCACTTTCTTCTGAAACTTGTCAGTCTATTCTTTTATAGAAATGAAGGCTATTCCATGCGAGAAATTGCCAAGAAACTGAAGATCTCGTACAATGCTGTGTACTACTCCCTTCACAGAACAGCGCAAACTGGCTCTAACCAGAATAGAAAGAGGAGTGGGAGGCCCCGGTGCACAACTGAGCAAGAGGACAAGTACATTAGAGTGTCTAGTTTGAGACACAGACCCCTCACAAGTCCTCAACTGGCAGCTTCATTAAATAGTACCCGCAAAACACCAGTCTCAATGTCAACAGTGAAGAGGTGACTCCGAGATGCTGGCCTTCTCGGCAGAGTTGCAAAGAAAATGCCATATCTCAGACTGGCCAATAAAAGAAAAGATTAAGATGGGCAAATAACACAGGCACTGGACAGAGGACCTCTGCTTAGAAGGCCAGCATCCCGAGATACTAGGGTGCAAAAGAGCAAGAGGGTAAGTAATAATATGGGGATGAGCTAGTTGGGTGTGCTATTTACAGATTGGCTGTGTACAGGTAGAGTGATCGGTAAGCTGCTCTGACAGCTGATGCTTAAAGTTAGAGAGGGAGATATAAGCTTCAGAGATTTTTTCAATTCGTTCCAGTCATTGGCAGCAGAGAACTGGAAGGAAAGGCGGCCAAAGGAATTGATGGCTTTGGGGATGACCAGTGCAATATACCTGCTGGAGTGCGTGCTACGGGTGGGTGTTGCTATGGTGACCAGTGAGCTGAGATAAGGCAGGTCTTTACCTAGCAAAGACTTATAGATGACCTGCAGCCAGTGGGTTTGTCGACAAATATGAAGCGAGGGCCAGCCAACGAGAGCATACAGGTCGCAGTGGTCTATGGCAAGACCTGAAAACGGTTGTCTCGCAATGATCAACAACCAATTTGACAGAGCTTGAAGAATTTTGAAAATAATAATGGGCAAATGTTGCACAATCCAGATGTGGTAATCTCTTAGACTTAACCAGAAAGACTCATAGCTATAAATTGCTGCCAAAGGTGCTTCTACAAAGTATTGACTCAGGGGTGTGAATACTTATGTAAATGAGCTATTTCTGTATTTCATTTTCAATACATTTGCAATAACGTCATTATTGGGTATTGTGTGTAGATGATTGAGAAAAAAATGAATTCAATAAATGTTTAATTCAGGCTGTAACACAACATGTGGAATAAGTCAAAGGGTATGAATACTTCCTGAAGGCACTGTATTATGTACATAGCTACCTCTACCCCTGCACATCGACTCGGTACAGGTACTCCCTGTATATAGTGTTATTTTTACTAATTTTGATTCATTTTTCACTGTGTATTTATTCCTCGTGTCACGATTTATATTTTTATTTTATATTTTTTATCTTCATTTGTAACTCTGCATTGTTGGGGAAATGATCCATAAGTAAGCAATTCACAGCTAGTCTACACCTGTTGTTTACGAAAGCAGGTGGCAAATTACATTTTATTTTATTTAAATTGGCTGAAGGTGCCGTAAAACTTGGGCAATGTCTGATCAAGTATTTTTTAGATGTTAAAATAAAGTATTGGATTCCCCCTGAGAAGTCCTCATTGGAGAGATGCATATCCTGAAAACATTTCCATAATATCTGTTGTTGTGGGTGGATGGCAGAAGCAGCAGCGGCAAGAACTGTGTGTGCATAAAGCAGCAGCATCCCACAGGAGATGTGATGTCTTTATGCAGATGCCAGAGCTATAGAAACCTATTGAATGGCTGTTACGTAAGGCTGTGGAAAAGATGGCTATGGGCCACATTGTAGAGTTTCATAGAGCTAACTTCAGCTGCTATTTTAGAAACATATTTTTCTTCAAAACAAATGTCAGTCTCATCAGCCTCCTCATAAAAACAGGAAGCATTGCAGCCCCTGCAGTCTTTATTCAATCAATTACAGTTTGTACAAGATCAAGAGCTACATTTCTTATAACGCATTATCACATCTACACTAAAAAGCGTTAAGAAACTGGCCTACTTTTTTGGAGGATATAATTTATAACTTGTCATTTATCCATAAGGAGTAATAAAATAGCATCCTCACATTATATATTGGCCAAAGACAATATGATTGTGATCTTAATGATCGGCTATGAAAAGCCAACTGACATTTACTCCTGAGGTGCTGACTTGCTGCACCCTCAACAACTACTGTAATTATTATTATTTGACCATGCTGGTCATTKATGAACATTTGAACATCTTGGCCATGTTCTGTTATAATATCCACCCGGCACAGCCAAAAGAGGACTGGCCACCCCTCATAGCCTGGTTCCTCTCTAGGTTTCTTCCTAGGTTTTGGCCTTTCTAGGGAGTTTTTCCTAGCCACCGTGCTTCTACACCTGCATTGCTTGCTGTTTGGGGTTTTAGGCTGGGTTTTTGTACAGCACTTTGAGATATCAGCTGATGTAAGAAGGGCTATATAAATACATTTGATTTTATTTGATCAAATGCCCATCTGTCACACACTTCCCATCACATTTGCACTGCCATTGGAAAATACCATAGAATACACTGAATAAAACAGTAAAGAACCACTAAACTCACAATAATCTAGTCACATCACCACTTCCAAAGCCCTAACCCTCACACAAAGGCTCAGAGCGAACAGCTGTATCACAGGCACTATAGACTGGTTGTCTCAATGTCACGAAAATGATGTGTGTTGTTGTGATTCTGGATGGCCAGATAGCTTGGGTCTAGGGTGTCTGGGATGATGATGTGAGCCATGTGTCCAGCCTTTCAAAGCATTTTACCTTGGTGTTCTTGGGCACAGGGACTATGGTGGTTTGCTTGAAACATGTCGATATTATAAACTGGGTCAGGGAGAGGTTGAAAATGACAGTGAAGACACTTGCCAGCTGGTCAGCGCCTGCTCTGAGTACGCATCCTAAACAGTTCTGTAGCTTAGCATCCGCTTCATCGGACCACTTCGGTAKTGAGTGCATCACTGGTCCTTCCTGTTTGTGTTTTTGCTTGTAAGCAGGAATCAGGAGGATAGAGTTATGGTCAGATTTTACAATTTATATTGATTTATATCTTCTTCTTGATACTGTCTTGTTTTGAGATTTTTTGACGGATGTCACATCTATGCTAATATGGCAAAAAAAATTGCAAGCTGGTGTAACAGTATAGCTTCCGTTCCTCTCCTCGCCCCTACCTGGGCTCGAACCAGGGACCCTCTGCACACATAGACAACAGTCACCCTCGAAGCATCGTTACCCATCGCGCCACAAAAGMCGCGGCCCTTGCAGAGCAAGGGGAACAACTACTTCAAGGTCTCAGAGCGAGTGACATCACCGATTGAAACGCTATTAGCGTGCACCACCGCTAAATAGCTAGCCATTTCACACCGGTTACACTAGCTAACCAACAACTGTAACTATGTAGTTATTTCAGAAACAACAAGTGCTCATTGTACAAATGTATTTGTTTTCAATAAACATTGGAGACGAAATATGGTTTACATGTTGTCAATAATCTAAACCAACTCCACCCTAACCCTCACACAAAGGCTCAGAGAGAACAGCTGTATCATAGGCACCATAGATTGGTTAGCTGACAATGTCACACAAATTATGCTCACGCTTAATTGGGGCCGAAGTCTGTGTGTTGTTGTGATTCTGGATGGCCAGATAGCTAGCAACAATCACAAGAATGTACGCGCTTCCTCCTTCTCCTCATCAGAAGAGGAGTAGCAGGATTTGACCAACGTGCAGCGGGTTTTGAATACATCATGAAACTTTATTTACAAGACAAAACTAACACACGAAGAACACTTGAATATTATACAAACGAAGAAGACAGACCTCAACGAGAGTACTTACATAAAACACGAAGAACGCACGGACAGGGAAAACAGACTACACAAAAACCGAACAAACGCTACAGTCCCGTGTGGTACACCGACAAGGACACAGGGACAATCACCCACAAACAAACAGTGAGAACAACCTACCTTAATATGACTCTCAATTAGAGGAAAACGCAAAACACCTGCCTCTAATTAAGAGCCATACAGGCAACCCAAAACCAACATAGAAACAGCAAACATAGACTGCCCACCCAAAACCACGCCCTGACCATCACACACATACAAAACAACAGAAAACAGGTCAGGAACGTGACAAAGAAACTGCCATGTGAGGAATCGTAGGTGGCTCGTTTCATCTTTCTTCAACTCAATCAAACCAAATTGTATTTGTCACGTGCTAAATATTACACGTGTAGACTTTACCGTGAAATGCTTACTTGCGCACACGTCGGTTTGTTGCTAAAGAACCAACCCCTCTATACAGTGGTTGTGGCTCTATTGCTGTAAATTCTATAGCTGTGGCTCTGTAGATTGTTTGATGTAGCCTACAGTGTTCTCTCCCTTACCATCACCCTCCCAGCAACTCTGACGCCTGCTCTCTTTAGGAGGAGTGTTACTTCACCCGGGGCTTACACCCCATTAGTAGACAGCCGCCTCATCACGGACAAAAGCTCTTCTCCCCTGTATCCCTCAATTAAATGGATGTTAATGTCCCAATGGGAAGCAGACACAGTCTCAAGTACAGTGGAAAAAAATAACCACACCTTACCTCACTCTCCCTCCTTCGTTTCTTCTAACTCTTTTCCTTCCCTCCTWCCCATTCCATTGGACTGTGGTAAATAATACATCACAATAGCAGTCATATCCGATCAGGGATCAAATGGATGGTTTGAACTGTATGGAAGCCTTCACAGGGCTGTGTTAATGATGACATCCCAGTCCCAGACCAGCCAGGGGATTGTGTGAGAGTCTCTGAAAAGGCCTATTTTATGTCGGGGCAGTAGGGGCTGTCAAAGAGAGAGAAAAGAGGAAGCACAAGCACAGTTTCTTCCTTTTTCTTTATCCATTTCAATGGAGGACTAATTTAATTGTACYGCAATTGATACACCCTCTCTTCTTTAAATAACAAACAAACACAGCTTTTGTTTTCCTTTTTGCTTTGAGGTACATGCTAAAAAGAAAATACAGAAAAACACACAGGAATATAGCAGTACAGAAAAAGCAAGCAGCTATACAAACTGTAGTCATTCAGAATKAAATATGCCTGATAAACAAGCCAACTATAAATCAAAGCCAACTATGCGTGATTGTGCTAATTAGAATAAACCTATGTAGCTATGTCTGGCACACTGACAAACAGCAAATGGAATGCAGAGAGGCAGAATCCTACAATTATGTTCAATTTATTTCTTACACTGAGCAGCACTGAGCTGCACGAAGAAAAAGGACAGCAGAGGGAAGGGCATGAGATGAGAGGAAGAGTGATAGATACAGAGAGAGAGAAAGATGAGAGGAGAGAGGGGGTAAGTTTGAGTTCAAAGTAATAGAAGATACTATAATATATTTATTTCCCAAGCCTCTGTAATACTGTACAAAGCCACACACTTATAAACATAATGTTCCCTTACTCTGGAAGTTCTGAAGTTCTTACTCTGGAAGCAAGAACGTTTGATTTCACTGTGGGTGTTTTATTTACCAAAACTCTGATTGGATATGCATAATCTCACCTTACTCTACCCGCCCTGTTAGTGATGGTAAACAGCACATAACTTTCCCCCCTTTCTTTAGAGATTACTTAAGTGCATTATCAAAAACATTATAAAAGGCTCCATCTCCATCCATACACCCTTTAAAACATGAAGGCTTTTCTCTGAGAAACAGAATTTTGTAATAGTCACTACAAAGATTATAAAGGCAGAATGTACGACAACCAATCATCTGAGGAGTGTTCTGGTGTCTGAGGTAAGAGTCAAATATCAAACAGGTCTCTGAGTGAGTCAAAACAAAACTCTGGAGAAAATGTTTAGTTTATGAGAGAAAACCGATGAGAATACTGTCAACCTGTCAAAACAAAGAGTTCTCAGACTAGTATAGAGACATACAGGGGTTAGAAAGTGTGTGGCGGAGAAAGGTTAGGGAGTGTGTGGTGAATTGTGGAGAGTTGAGGCTGTCCTTGAGTGTGCCTTTCACGTTCTCTCTGTGCGCCCGAACTCACACAGCCAGGCAGCTACTGCATTTATGCATGACCTGGCTTACGACTCGTCCCCAGCGCACATTTCATAATTCATGCACACTGTACCATACCAGTGGAGGCTCCTCAGAGGAGGATGGGGAGGACCATCCTATGCAGTGAATTTCAGAAAAAAAGAAAAAAAAATGAAACTCTAAAAAAGTTATCCTGTTTAGATAAAACTATACTAAATATATTCACGTCACCAAATACCTGATTTAAAACACAGTAGTCTCAACAACAAAATCTAGGCTAGCGCCATGGTGTAGCCGGTGGAAAGCTATTCCCTGTCCTCCTCTGGCTACATTGACCTCAATACAAAAACTAGGAGGCTCATAGGCCTTACCACCTTCCATAGACCTACATGCTAATTATGACCCCTTCCAGAGGACCTCCTCCAACCAATTAAAGATTTTGCAATATGAACTCACATGTTGTCCATCCAATCATAGGATTAAGATCATGAAACAAACCTAGTGTGGTGTATTGGGGTTGTGCCACAGAGCATTATGGGGGTTCTTTGTGTTGAGAAGCTTGTTGAGTTGGTGACGTATTGGATAGAGACAGAGTGGAAAGGGATAGTTGAGCATTTTCTTTTATATTATTCAATTTAAATGAGTTTCTCCAAACTACAGGAGATGGAGGAGGTAGATTATATATAGTTTTCTTGGTTTTAGAACTTTATTTTAGTTAGCAAGACAAATTGAAATAAATTGTGCTACAAGTGCTAACATTAGCTAGCTACAAGAGTGCAGTTTTCTCCACCAGACTGGCTAGCTAATGCTAACAACAATGTAGTGGATTTATTGTTTAAGAACCCCTTTAATTGCCCACATCAGATTCAAGCTTGTAATGGACGAACATCTGCAAACTCAAACTGCGCAACACAGGGATAAGGTAAGAAGAAACAGAGTCACAATCAGCTTATCGGCAAGAGTTACTTTTACTTAAGGGCACGATGAGAGGGAAAGTTCAGCTAACAAGGGCAAATACAATGAACTTGCAGAGGTAATTGCACATTACGATGCTTTACTTGCTGAGCATATGGACGTTTCTACTGTCTTCTCTGGGGTGTCGAAATCAATTCAGAATGATTTGATCGCTTCCATCGCATCATCCAATAAAAGTGAGATTAAAAAGAGGTTGACGCAGTCCATGTTTTTGCTTGCGCTCAAGTATGCTTTCCACTTTCCTCCGGTATTTATTTAGCAAAGGTTATAACACACAAGCAAAAACTCATTACATAAATGTTGCAGCAGCCTAGGCTACACCTAAACATTAGAGATCTGACATGCTGTACGGGATGAAAACGAGCCAATTTTTCAGTCTGATCAACTGTAGGCTACTAAGAAGAGCAACTGCATACAGCCTATGCGTCCTGTCCATCTGGTCAGGGTAAACAGATTGGCAACATTATGTATTTATAGTCCATTTGTTTGTCTGGAGAAAATGGTTTTCAAACTTGGGCTGGCTAGGCTGCCTATACCTTTTCAATCGAAAATTATTTACTGGAATTAATCAATCAACATAATATTTATGATATACTGTAGTTCATTTTTAATTAGGCCTACAGTTGCATAGGCCTGCATGATGCAAACATGCATAAAGCAAGCTCAGTCCTGTGAGTTCTATTGTCTATAAGTTGTTGTCTCTGTGTCTGGGTAGAGGAAACCCCCCTGTTAGTCTAGTCTAAATATAATTCATATGAACAAGTATAAGGTTGCTATAGTTTGACAGGGTTTTTATCATCCACAGGGCCATTACTTTTTTCCAGGACTTTTTTTTAAACCATGTGACCTGATTAGAAAAACTTGTCCCATCATAGCTCATATAAAACCCTTTTACAACTGATTAAATAGGGCCCAGAGTTTTCCTGGTTAGGTTACCAGATAAGGAAAAACTCTGGGCCCGAGGGGGAAAATATTGCCCCACCACTCTGGGACCAATGGTGCCACCTGTCTGCTCGTAGTTGTCAGTTATCGCTAGGTATGTGGACGATCAGGGCTTTATTCAGGAACGTTTCTTGGGCTACTTCGATGGTTCAAGTAGGCCAGATGTGCAGTCTGTGTTCGACTTTGTGAATTCTGAGATGTCTGAGTTTAATGATGGAGAAACTTGTTGCCCAAACCTATGATGGCAGTGCTGTAATGGAATGTATCTGCTAACAGAAGTCCCCTTCTGTTCCCTGATTAAGAGGTGATGACCACTCCACTCCACTCCACTACCATTGTCAACTCTCTCCTGACATGAACTGAAGCCACGTCTCATGTGCCTTGCGCATCCACTGGCACATTGAATGTTTCCTCTCTAAGCTCTGAGTAGACCTGTCAATTTTCTCTCATTACTGTATGTAGAGTCAATCACAATCACATTATTACATATAAATGTGATTTGATTTGACTCCTTGCTTGGACTAACTTCTTAGCTGTTTTATCTAACTGTTTAGTGTATTGTGTTATTGTGTTTTGTCTTCCTAGTCAAATCCTGTCCTGCCCTCGGTGGAAGAGTTGAGCTCTTCTCCAACACCCTCCATGATGAGCCTGTCCTGCACTGAAGCCTCTGAACACCTCAACCCCTGTCCTGCACTGAAGCCTCTGAACACCTCAACCCCTGTCCTGCACTGAAGCCTATGAAGACCTCAACCCCTGTCCTGCACTGAAGCCCTATGAACACTCAACCCTGCCCTGCACTGAAGCCTATGAAGACCTCGACCCTGTCCTGCACTGAAGCCTATGAAGACCTCAACCCCTGTCCTGGCACTGAAGCCTATGAAGACCTCAACCCCTGTCCTGCACTGAAGCCTATGAAGACCTCAACCCTGTCCTGCACTGAAAGCCTATGAACACCTCAACCCCTGTCCTGCACTGAAGCCTATGAAGAACCTCAACCCCTGTCCTGCACTGAAGCCTCTGAACACCTCACCCCTGTCCTGCACTGAAGCCTCTGAACACCTCAACCCCTGTCCTGCCACTGAAGCCTATGAACACCTCAACCCCTGTCTGCACTGAAGCCTATGAAGACCTCAAGCCCTGTCCTGCACTGAAGCCTCTGAACACCTCAACCCCTGTCCTGCACTGAAGCCTATGAAGACCTCAACCCCTGTCCTGCATTGAAGCTCTATGAACACCTCAACCCCTGTCCTGCACTGAAGCCTATGAACACCTCAACCCCTGTTGTGCACTGAAGCCTATGAAGACCTCAACCCCTGTCCTGCACTGAAGCCTCTGAACACCTCAACCCCTGTCCTGCACTGAAGCCTATGAACACCTCAACCCCTGGTCCTGCACTGAAGCCTATGAACACCTCAACCCCTGTCATGCACTGAAGCCTATGAACACCTCAACCCCTGTCCTGCACTGAAGCCTATGAACACATCAACCCCTGTTGTGCACTGAAGTCAAGCCTCTGAACACCCCTGAATGAAAATGAGAAGAAACTATACTATGAAACAAAGATCGATGATATAAAGAATGATTGTAAAAAGCTCTGGAGCACCTTAAATAAAATGTTGGGCAAAAAGGCAAACTCATTAATTGAATCAGATGCTCATTCATCACAAAACCCACTGATATTGCCAATTACTTTAATTCTTTTTTCATTAACAAGATTAGCAAACTTAGGCATGACATGCCAGCAACAAATGCTGACACTACACATCCAAGTATAACTGATCAAATGATGAAAGACAAGCATTGTCATTTTTAAATTCCGTAGAGTGAGTGTGGAAGAGGTAAAAAAAATACTGTTGTCTATCAACAGTGAGAAGCCACCGGGGTCTGACAATCTGAATGGAAAATTACTGAGGATAATAGCAGACGATATTGCCACTCCTATTTGCAATATCTTCAATATAAGCCTACTAGAAAGTGTATGCCCTCAGGCCTGGAAGGAAGCAAAAGTCATTTGGCTACCTAAGGATAGTAAAGCCCCCTTTACTGGGTCAATTAGCCGACCAATCAGCCTGTTACCAATTTTTTTTTGACCAGATACAATGCAATTTTACAGTAAACAAATTGACAGCAGACTTTCAGCACTCGTATAGGGAAGGACATTCAACAAGCACAGCACTTACACAAATGACTGAAGATTGTCAAACAAATTGATGATAAAAAGATTGTGGGGCTGTTTTGTTAGACTTTAGACTAGATGTTTGATATTATCAATCAAAGTCTGCTGCTGTAATAACGTATGTGTTATGGCTTTAAACCCCCTGGTATATTATGGATAAAGAGTTACCCGTCTAACAAAACACAGAGGGTGTTCTTTAATGGAAGCTTCTCCAACATAATCCAGGTTGAATCAGGAATTCCCCAGGGCAGCTGTCAAGACTCCTTACCTTTTTCAATCTTTACTAATGACATGCCACTGGCTTTGAGTAAAGCATTGTATTTGGGACAAATCATTCACTAAAACCTAAACAACTAAATATTGTATATCTACAACAGTAGCTAAGATGGGGAAAGGTCTGTCCATAATAATGCGCTGCTCTGCTTTCTTAACAACACTATCAATAAGGCAGATGCTACATGCCCTAGCTTTGTCGCACCTGGACTACTGTTCAGTCGTGTGGTTCAGTTGCCACAAAGAGGGACTTAGGAAAATTACAATTGGCTCAGAACAAGGTAGCACAGCTGGCACTTAAAAATGTACACGGGGAGCACTAACAATGATATGCATGTCAATCTCTCATGGCTCAAAGTGGAGGAGAGATTGACTTAATCAGTTCTTGTTTTTGTAAGAAGTGTTGTCAAGCTGAATGCACCGACCTGTCTGTTTTAACTACTAGCACACAGCTCGGACACCCACGCATACCCCACAAGACATGCCACCAGAGATCACTTTACAATCCCCAAGTCCAGAATAGGGAGGTGCACTGTACTACATAGAACCATGACTACATGGAACTCTATTCCACATCAGGAAACTGATGCAAGCAGTAGAATCAGATTTTAAAAAACAGATAAAAATACACCTTATGGAATAGAGAGGACTGTGAAGAGACACACACACAGGTACATACACATGCATACGCACATGGGCGCTAGCACACACACGTACATTGTAATATTGTTGTATGGTAGTATCATACATTTTGTGTCGTAGATATGTAGTGGTGTAACAATGTTATATGATGTACTGTTCAGTGGTGTAAAGTACTTAAGTAAAAATACTTTAAAGTACTACTTCAGTAGTTTTTTGGAGTATCTGTATTTTACTATTTATATTTTGGACTACTTTTACTTCACTACATTCCTTAAGAAAATATTGTACTTGTTACTCTATACATTTTCCTTGACACCCGAAAGAACTCGTTACATTTTGAATGCTGAGCAGGACAGGAAAATAGTCAAATTCACGCACTTATCAACTGTACATCCCTGGTCATTCCTACTGCCTCTGATCTGGCGGACTCACTAAACACACATGCTTTGTTTGTAAATGATGTCTGAGTGTTGGAGTGTGCCCCTGGCTTTCCGTAAATAAAATAAATAAAAATAAAATGGTGCCATCTGGTTTGCTTAATATAAGGAATTTGAAATGACTTTTACTTTTGATACTTAAGTATATTTTAAACCAAATACTTTTAGATTTTTACTCAAGTAGAATTTTACTGGGTGACTTTTACTTTTACTTGAGTCATTTTCTATTAATGTCACGATCGTCGATAGGAGCGGACCAAGGCACAGCGTGAGTTGAGTTCCACATACTTTATTACACAGTGAAACTACAAAAACAATAAACATAACACAAACGTGAAAGCCGTAGTGCTCAAAACACTAACACAAACAATATCCCACAACGCAGGTGGGAACAATGGACAACTTAAGTATGATCCCCAATCAGAGACAACGATAATCAGCTGCCTCTAATTAGGAACCATACAAAATACACCAACATAGAAATAACAATACTAGAACACCCCCTAGTCACGCCCTGACCTAAAACACCATAGAGAACCCCGAGGGCTCTCTATGGTCAGGGCGTGACAATTAAGGTATCTTTACTTTTACTCAAGTATGATAGTTGGGTACTTTTTCCACTGCTGGCACTGTTTTATATTTTGTTTTATGTGTAATGTAAGTGCCTTAATGTGTTTGGACCCCAGGAAGAGTAGCTCGACACTATACTGTACACGTCAGCTCGACTGATCCCTAATAAATACAAATACAAATACCTCAACTCAAGCCTCATACCCTCATTCAATCCCTGCTGTGATCCCTTCCCAACACTGTGTAAGTAGCACTCTCATTCCCCATAATATTGTACTATAAATATCTTTATTAAATGCTTAAGGTTAAAATAATCTGCTTTGACATTTTTTTAAACACGCTTTGTCGTCTCCGTGCGGTCCGTGCCTATACTGTGGGTCTCCCATCCTCCTCAATTTGTCAAGTCACCAGCTACCACTGTACCATATCAGCTTTGGTCTACACAATTCTACTACTGCTGATGAATGGTTAGGCCTAAACGCTATCATCCACACAACAACATGCTCAATAACAACGAACTCTCTAACCAAAATCCTTCCTATTAGTCCAGGGTAAAGATGAAAGTTTCAGACAACTGCTTCCTTTTTTCAAAATAAGAGAAAAATCCAAAAAAATGACAAAGATGAACCTTGGAGTCACTCATAACTTTCAGAAAACTACCTTGAGAGAGATTGAGAAARTATGCTTTGACATGTTTCATTGTTGGATGCTTTACACAGAGATACATTAACTGAATTGCTGTGTTTGAAACAGAGTTGCATCAGCCTGATTGAAACATCATTTCCTTATGCTCAAGAGAGAACATCTTCTGAATGTTAAATAGCTCAGAATCGCTCCCAATGAGTCGTTCATTGGAAATGATGCAACTGAACAACAATACGCTGTAGAACTCAACTTCTTCTGAAGGAGGAGTTTGTCACACTGTGGTGGGAGCCTTATTAATCAGTATTAACTTCCTGTGTTCAGAGGCCTGGGTTAGACGGAATAAAATAATCTTATCTAGCAGTTATACAATATAATGGGTAATTGACTGACTATAACCACTATTGTCTCTTGTGACCTATAAATAATGGGTGAATTGGTAGTGGATTCACTATGGGTTTTTGTCTGAGTAAAACACGCATTAGTCTAAAATAAATATAATTGGGAGCACATTCTATTTGTGACAAAACATGCAATTGGGTCTCAGAGTTGGTCATTAGTGGCTGTCTTATTTAAGTTGTTCTCAAAGTCTTTCGTACCACAAATGGAGTAGATTGCAAATAAACTCATTCCCATAGCATACCTCAGAAATGACTAGAGTAGGCTCTTAGTTTAAGTGCTACACTTATGGTTATTACCTGAACGTGTCATAATAACAAACTAGCAAAAATGGATTACAGAAACGCCTCCTACAAATCAAATGCATACTTATTTTTAAACGTCTCATATCGGAGACTTCCAGAGTTGATCTAAAAATGGTTGTACATGTCGCTGCATATTTTTCAAATATCAGCTAAAAAGTGCTTGTTTATTTAACTCTATAGAACTCTACTCCGAGAGGACCTACTATTTTTACTCTCAATCTGCATGACTTGACTGACTGAGTTTAAAAAGGCTTGAATAATTTTGTTTGAGAGCTTTCGAAGAGAATCCCACATCAACCTTAAGATCTGTATGTTGTTGGGTGATTTACAACATTAGCGCGGATGGTTTAGTGTTCTTTTCCCCTCTTGTGTTCCTCCATCATCCCTGGCTTCTGTGCAGTGCCTACTGATGGAGACTAGCTCACGGCTACAACCTGAACCTGGTTCCATGCATCAAGCCAAGAGAGCTATCGTTTATGTAAAAAATAAATGTTCAAGCATTGCCTGTTAAATCAATACATACGCAAACTGCCCTCTGGATCTACAATGGAGGCAGGCAGTGAGGTGACAGGCTGGTTGACAAATGGACAGCAGACGCCCAGAATAGCCTGACTCAGCAGCTTCCTGGGTCTCTCTCTCTCTCTCTCTCTCTCTCTCTCTCTCTCTCTCTCTCTCTCTCTCTCTCTCTCTCTCTCTCTCTCTCTCTCTCTCTCTCTCTCTCTCTCTCTCTCTCCCCTCTCTCTCTCTCTCTCTCTCTCTCTCTCTCTCTCCTGTCCTTCTCTGTCTCTCTTGCTCTCTGCATATCCTATCTCTCTCTCCTCCCTCCCGCTCTCGTCTCCCTTCTTTCCCTCCTCCCTCATCCCCTATCTTTATTCAGAAAAAGCCAATATCTGGTTCTACATGGGCACTTGCTGATCGGAGGATTCTAAATATCACAAAAGCATGTATAATTCAGCAGAGGCATATCCTTGTTTGAGGACGCGAGAGTCGGAGTTGATGCAATTTCTGTAGTAGGGTGATTCAGTCAGAGAAATATACGTTACATAAGCAAAACAAATTTGCCCCACTTCTCATTAAGATTAAACGAGCAGGAGGTGAGATATTGCAGTTGCTGTACATGATGTAATAACCCATAGGGATATATTACGTGTACATAGGATCCATCATGATCGCTTGTGTATGCCCAATAAGAGATCACCTGCATGTTTCTCTCTCTTCTCTTCCCATCTCTCCGTCCTTCAGGCCCACCTTGTTCATCCATCACACTGTAGACATCCCAGTACCCCCTGTTAATCCTCCTGACTCCCCTTCATCACCATGTCTGCCTCCACCACCACAATCACCTAAAGCCTGACTCGGGACAAAACCCCGACCCCAAATCCCAGGCATGTAACAGGTTAACCCCACTGACAAATTGCCTAAGCTTCTCTCAATTACATGAGCTAAATTAGTATTGAAATTGGATTGCCCTCTGAACTGGCTCAACATCAGCAAGATCCAGACCACTGCGATGGGAAGCTCTCCCCACAACCACAAACACACACACACACACACACACACACACACACAACACAACACACCACACCACACACACACACACACACACACACACACACACACACACACACACACACACACACACACACACACAGTATATGTGATTTAGTCTACTCAATTGGGAATGAATGGGCTCTGAGGAACTGGGGCTTTGCTTACAGGTCAACTTGTTCACCTTGCACTCCTTATGATTATGATCAAATGGCGCTTGTCAGCAAATTAAGATGACTTTATTCCCCAAATGTACAAGGGAAATTAGTGTTCTGCTTTATCCCAACCCTGCTGAAAGACACACATATACACGCAGAGGATGGAGCGGTTGGAGTGAAATGATGTCAATCCTAGTTTGTTCAGAAGTGTCACAACAGTTTTAGCTGCAATCAGAAATGTCCATCCACAAATGATGGATGTAAATGTAGCCACTAGTTTTGGCACCAGTCAGAGCCTGGCCTCGGGGCATGTAAGATAATGTGAGAAAGAAGCATCTCCCCACACACACCTGATTTCTCATAAGGTTAGCTGTCAAAGGACACATCATCTACTGTCCAAATCATTTGCAACTCCTTTTCCATCTCCTCCTAGATTGCTCCCACTGGGCACAAACTGGTTGAATCAAAGTTGTTTCAACATAATTTGTCAATGTATTGTGATGTGGAATCTACATGTAAAATACAACAGATGTGCAAAAAGTCATAAACTGTTGTTTTGAGGCTGAAATTTCAACCACAGAATTATGTTATCATGGTAACCAATTTTCAACATAAGCAAACCTTGTATAAAACATGTTGAATTTGTACCTTTGAAACAACGTCAGATCTTCAACTAAAAGGCTGGGCAGCACCTTCTATTGGAGAGTTGAATTTATTATGATTTTTTTTATGTGCAAATGAACTCAAGCTTACGGACAATGTCAAATGTGATATAGCGAAGCACCTGAGTGAGTTGGGTGCGCAATTACGCATGTACTTTCCCGAAGCGGACGACACAAACAAATGGATTCGTTATTCCTTTCATGCCCTGACTCCAGTCCACTTACCAATATCTGAACAAGAGAGCTTCATCGAAATTGCAACAAGCGGTTCTGTGAAAATTGAATTTAATCAGAAGCCACTGCCAGATTTCTGTATTGGGCTGCGCTCAGAGTATCCTGCCTTCGCGTTGTTAAGACACTGATGCCCTTTGCAACCACGTACTTATGTGAGAGCAGATTCTCACCCTCACGAGCATGAAAACAAAATACAGGTGTAGAAAATGATTTAAGGCAGACTCCCTCTAATACAACCCAACATTGCAGAGTTATATGCATCCTTTCAAGCACATCCTTCTCATTAACCTGTGGTGAGTTATTCACAATTTTCAATTAACAAATAAGGTTTAATATGTAAGATGGTTAAATAAAGAGCAAAATTATTATTATTATTATATTATTATTTGTGCCCTGGTCCTATAAGAGCTCTTTGTCACTTCCCACGAGCCGGGTTGTGACAAAAACTCACACTCATTCTTATGTCTAATAAATGTATCGTATAGTGTGTGTGTGTGGCAGGCTTACAATGATGGCGGCAATAAACAACATTTGAGAGTGCGCTGACTCTGGTGCTAGAGGGGGTACGCAGCTGGAGGTTGAATGTTTGAAGGGGTACGGGACTATAAAAAGTTTGGGAACCACTGCTGTAGAGCATGAATATCCCAGCAGCGTTGTAGTTCTTGACACAAACCGCCTGGAACCATACCCTGTTCAAAGGGTATGCCCATTCACCCTCGGAATGGCAGACATACACAATCCATGTCTCAAGACTTAAAAATCCTTCTTTAACCTGTATCCTCCCCTTCATCTACACTGATTGAAGTGACATCAACAAGGGATCCTAGCTTTCACCTGGTCAGTCTATCTCATGGAAAGAGCAGGTATTCTTAATGTTTTCTATACTCAGTGAATATTTAAGTGATAATGCCCGAGAAGGTAGTGTTTGGAGGAAACTTATCAGTTTATTTCTCAAAACAAGAAAATACTGACGAGTTTCAGAAGAAAGTCCTTTGTCTCTGGCCATTTTGAGCCTGTAATTGAACCCACAAATGCTGATGCTCTAGTTACTCAACTAGTCTAAAAAGGCCAGTTTTATTGCTTCTTTAATCAGTACAACAGTTTTCACCTGTGCTAACATAATTGCAAAAGGGTTTTCTAATGATCAATTAGCCTTTTAAAATTATAAACTTGGATTAGCTAACACAACGTGCCATTGAAACACAGGAGTGATGGTTGCTGATAATGGTCCTCTGTACGCCTATGTAGACATTGCTGTTTCCAGCTACTATAGTCATTTACAACATTAACAATGTCTACACTCTATTTCTGATCAATTTATAGGTTATTTAATTTAAAAAATTGCTTTTCTTTCAAAAACAAGGACATTTCTAAGTGACCCCAAAGTTTTGACAGGTAGTGTATACACTTCGTTACCTTTATTTAACTATGCAAGTCAGTTAAGAACAAATTCTTATTTAGCATGACAGCCTACACCGGACAAACCTGGACTACACTGGGCCTATTGTGCGCCACCCTATGGGACTCCCAATCACGGCCGGTTGTGATACGGCCTGGATTTGAGCCAGGGTGTCTGTAGTGACCTCTAGCACTGAAATGCAGTGCCTTAGACCGCTGCGCCACTTGGGAACCCAAACTAGTTGCAGTTCGTTTTGTTTGACCTTTTTTCAATTGACATTTCTTATGCCGGCTGATTCATGATTTCGACTGGCTGAGAAACACTGCCTGCCTGTCTGTCTCCTCCCGATACGTTCATTACTATTGGACATTTGAATATTGAAACAATGTTGCAAATGTTGAAAACTAAATGTTAGTCTGAAAAAGGCTAGCTTTTTCAAACAGAAATTTGCATCTGTAGCACTAATTCCCAAAAGTTTTGGGACACTGTAAAGTCCATGTAGAATAAGAGCACCTCCTCCCAGCTGCCCACTGCACTGAGGATAGGAAACACTGTCACCTCCAATAAATCTACGATAATCAATAATTTCAATAAGCATTTTTCCACGGCTAGCCATGCTTTCCACCTGGCTACCCCTACCAACATCTCAGCACCCCCTGCATCAACTTGCCCCCCCCCCCCCCCTTCACCAAAATCCAGACAACTGATGTTCTGAAAGAGCTGCAAAATCTGGATCCCTGCAAATCAGCTGGGTTAGACAATCTGGACCCTCTCTTTCTAAAATTATCCACCGAAATTGTTGCACCCCCTATTACTAGCCTATTCAACCTCTCTTTCGTATCGTCTGAGATCCCCAAAGATTGGAAAGCTGCAGTGGTCATCCCTCTCTTCAAAGGGGGAGACACTCTAGACCCAAACTGTTATAGACCTACATCCATCCTACCCTGCCTTTCTAAAATCTTCGAAAGCCAAGTTAATAAACAGATCACTGACCATTTCAAATCCCACCGTACCTTCTCCACTATGCAATCTGGTTTCCGACCTGGTCATGGGTGCACCTCAGCCACGCTCAAGGTCATAAATGATATCATAACCTCCATCGATAAAAGACAGTACTGTGCAGCCGTCTTCATCGACCTGGCCAAGGCTTTCGACTCTGTCAATCACAACATTATTATCGGCAGACTCAATAGCCTTGGTTTCTCTAATGACTGCCTCGCCTGGTTCACCAACTACTTCTCAGACAGAGTTCAGTGTGTCAAATTCGAGGGCCTGTTGTCCGGACCTCTGGCAGTCTCTATGGGGGTGCCACAGGGTCAATTCTCGGGCAGACCCTTTTCTCTGTATATATCAATGATGTCGTTCTTGGTGCTGGTGATTCTCGGATTCATCTCTACGCAGACGACTCCATTCTGTATACATCTGGCCCTTCTTTGGACACTGTGCTAACAAACCTCCAAACGAGCTTCAACGCCATACAACACTCCTTCCGTGGCCTCAAACTGCATTTAAATGCTAGTAAAACTAAGTGAATGCTCTTCAACCGATTGCTGCCCACACCCTCCTGCCCGACTAGCATCACTACTCTGGACGGTTTTGACCTAGAATATGTGGATAACTACAAATACCTAGGTGTCTGGCTAGACTGTAAACTCTCCTTCCAGACTCACAGTAAGCATCTCCAATCCAAAATTAAATCTAGAATCGGCTTTCTATTTCGCAACAAAGCCTCATTCACTCATGCTGCCAAACATACCCTCGTAAAACTGACTATCCTACTGAACCCTTGACTTCGGCGATGTCATTTACAAAATAGCCCCCAACACACTACTCAGCAAACTGGATGTAGTCTATCACAGTGCCATCCATTTTATCACCAAATCCCCATATACTACCCACCACTGCGACCTGCATGCTCTCGTTGGCTGGCCCTTACTACATATCCGTTGCAAAACCCACTGGCTCCAGGGCATCCATAAGTCTTTGCTAGGTAAAGCCCCGCCTTATCTCAGCTCACTGGTCACCATAGCAACACCCACCCGTAGCACGCACTCCAGCAGGTATATTGCACTGGCCATCCCCAAAGCCAACACTTCCTTTAGTCGCCTTTCCTTCCTCTGCTGCCAATGACTGGAACAAATTGCAAAAATCACAATCTCCCTCTCTAACTTTAAGCATCAGCTGTCAGAGCAGCTTACCGATCACTGTACCTGTTCACAGCCAATTTGTAAATAGCACACCCAACTACCTCATCCCCATATTATTACTTACCCTCTTGCACCCCAGTATCTCTACTTGCACATCATCATCTGCACATCTATCACTCCAGTATTAATGCTAAATTGTAATTATTTTCGCCTCTATGGCCTATTTATTGCCTACTTCCATTCTACTTCCATTTTTTACATTTGCACACACTGTACATAGATTTTTCTATTTGTATTTTATTTTGTGTTATTGACTGTACATTTGTTTATGTGTAACTCTGTGTTTTTGTCGCACTGCTTTGCTTTATCTTGGCCAGGTCGCAGTTGTAAATGGATGGAGAATGGAGAACTCCAATGGAGAACTTGTTCTCAACTGGCCTACCTGGTTAAATAAAGGTTAAATAAAATCAAATAAATTCATTAAAAAACAGAGTAAATAGTCATTTTAATGTCATAGATTTAGACGGTGATAACTTGTGGAATAGACACTGGCTGGAATGCGGTTTTAACCAATCAGCATTCAGGATTAGACCCACCCGTTGTATAACATCAATTATACTATTTAGGCTTAGATAGCATTTGCAAAGCCATCAACAGCTATTGTTTCAATTCAAACCCGGGTTCAACAAAAAAAATTACAAATATAGGCCTAGGATTCCAAGCTTTGGCTGATGCCAAATTTAATCTTCAAGTTAATAATGAATATGTTGCATTCACGTCTCCATTTCAAACAAAAATCTAAGTTAAAGAATAGGACTAAATCAAATCAAACTTCATTCATATAAAGTTAGATTTTATTTAGTCCTATTCTTTAACTTGGAGACGTGAATCCAACATATACACAAGTTATCTGTGGCTCCTCATATGTTAGACAACAGCTGATGACAGTGTTATTTATTATGAATAGGTTGATGTTGTTATTATCATAATGTATTGGATGTAATGTATTTGTATTGGCTCTTGGCTACCCCGGCACATTTACATGGATGTTGCATTACTGTAACATTGATGTTGATTAATGTGCACTGTCCCTGTAAAATAAATAAATATAAATTATTCATTTGTAGACAAACTGGAAATAAAGTCAGACTAAGTCAGTGGCACAAAATATACATCTTCAAATGTTGATATTTGGTTGCGTTGACAACCAAACAGAATTCGACAACACTTTTGCAATACAGTAAATAGCCTATTAACTTGTTGACATTCACGTCAAGGAACTAAACCAAAAATAAAACCTAAAGAATAGTATTAAGCCAGTGGCTAAGATGAAACTATCCAAGCATTAGATACTGTACATCTCCTTTAATGTTGATATTTGGTTTTGTTGTCAACCAAACACAATTACTTTTGTAATATAGTAAACAGCCTAAAGTTAAGGATATCTTACATTAGGGATCAGTCGAGCTGACGTGTACAGTATAGTGATTTTATTCAACCTTAAAATGAGTAGCCTAACAAATCCATGGCCACAATTTAAAATCTAATTGTATTGGCCACATACACATATTTAGCAGATGTTATTGTGGGTGTAGCAACAACAATTCACAACAATACACACAAATCTAAAAGAAAAGGAATTGAATTAAGAAATACAGTGGCAAGAAAAAGTATGAGAACCCTTTGGAATTACCTGGATTTCTGCATAAATTAGTCATAAAATTGTATCTGATCTTCATCTTAGTCACAACAATAGACAAACACAGTGTGCTTAAACTAATAACACACACATGATTGTATTTTTCTTGTCTATATTGAATACATCATTTAAACATTCACAGTGTGGTTTGGAAAAAGTATGTGAACCCCTAGGCTAATAACTTCTCCAAAAGCTAATTGGAGTCAGGAGTCAGCTAACCTGGAGCCCAATCAGATTGGAGATCTGATTGGTTAGAGCTGCCTTGCTCTATAAAAACACTCACAAATTTTGAGTTTGCTATTTACAAGAAGCATTGCCTGATGTGAAGCATGCCTCGAACAAAAGAGATCTCAGAAGACCTAAGATTAAGAATTGTTGACTTGAATAAAGCTCGAAAGGGTTACAAAAGTATCTCTAAAAGCCTTGATGTTCATCAAGACAAATTGATAAGACGAATTGTTTATAAATGGAGAAAGCTCAGCACTGTTGCTACTCTCCCTAGGAGTGGCCGTCCTGCAAAAATGACTGCAAGAACACAGCACAGAATGCTCAATGAGGTAAGAAGAATCCTAGAGTGTCAGCTAAAGACTTACAGAAAAAACGTGGAACATGCTTAACATCTCTGTTGACGAGTCTATGATACGTAAAACACTAAACAAGAATGGTGTTCATGGGAGGACACCACGGAAGAAGCCACTGCTGTCCAAAAAAAACTGCTGCACGTCTGAAGTTCTCAAAAGAGCACCTGGATGTTCCACAGCGCTTCTGGCAAAATATTCTGTGGACAGATTAAACTAAAGTTGAGTTATTTGTAAGGAACACATAACACTGTGTGTGGAGAAAAAAATGCACAGCACACCAACATCAAAACCTCATCCCAACTGTAAAGTATGGTGGAGGGAGCATCATGGTTTGGGGCTGTTTTGCTGCCTCAGGGCCTGGACAGCTTGCTATCATCGACGTAAAAATGAATTCCCAAATTTATCAAAACATTTTGCAGGATAATGTAAGGCTATCTGTCCGCCAATAGAAGCTCAACAGAAGTTGGATGATGCAACAGGACAACGACCCAAAACACAGAAGTAAATCAACAACAGAATGGCTTCAACAGAAGAAAATACGCCTTCTGGAGTGGCCCAGTTAGAGTCCTGACCTCAACCCGATTTAAAATGCTGTGGCATGACCTCGAGAGCAGTTCACACCAGACATCCTAAGAATATTGCTGAACTCAAACAGTTTTGTAAAGTTGAATGACCGTTGTGCAGGTCTGATCCTCAACTACAGAAAACGTTTGGTTGAGTTTATTGCTGCCACAGGAGGGTCAACCAGTTATTAAATCCAAGGGTTCACATATTTTTTTCCACCCTACTCTCTGAATTTTACAGGGTGTGTTCAATAAAGACATAAAAACGTATAATTGTTTGTGTGTTATTAGTTTAAGTAGACTGTGTCTATAGTTGTGACTTAGATGAAGATCAGATTAAAGTTTATTACCAATTTATGCAGAAATCCAGGTAATTCCAAAGGGTTCACATAGTTTTTCTTGCCACTGTATATAAATATTTGTCACAAATCCCGCTTCCTGAGTCTGTTTTTGCCTGTGTTCTGTCCTGGAGTGTTTTTCCGGTGTCCTGGAACGCACCCTGTCTGGTTGCCGGGCGACGTAGCTAGTTGGGAGATCTCTGATTACCCGCACCTGTATCCCATCAGCTATCTGCACACCTGGTCCTGATCATCACCCCTCCACTTCATAAGCTCTGACCTGACATCCATTCCCTGCCGGATCGTTAGCCATGAACAGTATGTTGTGCCAGCGTATCAGCCTCCAGTTTGATAGAGTTTGTTTTGTTGTTTTGTACGTCTTGCTTGCCTTGAACTTACCTCCGTTTGTTCTGTCTACAGTCATTCACCCGGAACACTCACCCCATCCCTGCCTGGTCGTCGGTGGCTTCTGTTACTCCCTTGGATCTGCCTATTCACTCCCATCAACTCACCTCCGCTGCCCGCTCCGCCACCTGGATCTTTCTACCTCTACGTTTAAACTTGTAAATAAATACTCACCTTCGTCCTACTCTCCTTGTCCTGGTCTGCTTCTGGGTTCTACTTTAGAAAACTGTGACAATATTAGGACGAGCAATGTCAGAGTGGCTTTGACTAAACTACAGTAGAATAGAATACAGAATATACATATGAAATGAGTAAAGCAGTATGTAAAAATTATTAAAGTGGCCAGTGATTCCATGTCTATGTATATAGGGCAGCAGCCTCTAAGGTGGAGGGTTGAGTAATCGGGTGGTAGCCGGCAAGTGATGGCTATTTAACAGTCTGATGGCCTAGAGATAGTAGCTGTTTTTCAGTCTCTCGGTCCCAGCTTTGATGCACCTGTACTGACCTCGCCTTCTTGATGGTAACAGGGTGAACAGGCTTTGGCTCAAGTGGTTGATGTCCTTGATTATCTTTTTGGCCTTCCTATGACATTGGGTGCTGTAGGTGTCCTGGAGGGCAGGCAGTATGCCCCTGGTGATGCGTTGGGCAGACTGCACCACCCTCTGAAGAGCCCTGCGGTTGCGGGCGGTACAGTTGCCATACCAGGCAGTGATACAGCCCAACATGATGCTCTCAATTGTGCATCTGTAAAAGTATGTTAGGGTCTTAGGGGCCAAGCCAAATTTCTTTAGCCTCCTGAAATGGAAGAGCCGCTATTGCACCTTCTTCACCACACTGTCTGTGTGGGTGGACCATTTCAGATTGTCAGTGATGTGTACGCCGATGAACTTGAAGCTTTCCATCTGCTCCACTGTGGTCCCGTCTATGTGGACAGGGGAGTGCTCCCCCTGCTGCTTCCTGAAGTCCACAATCAGCTCCTTTGTTTTGTTGACGTTGAGGGAGAGGTTATTTTCCTGGCACCACTCCGCCAGGGCCCTCAGTCTACAGGGAGAAGGTGTCTTGTCATTGTTGGTAATCAGGCCTTCTACTGTTGTGTCGTCTGAAAACTTGATGATTGAGTTGGAGGCGTGCGTGTCCATGCAGTCATGGGTGAACAGGGAGTACAGGAGGGGGCTGAGAACGCATCCTTTTGGGGCCCCTGGGTTGCGGATCAGCAAAGTGGAGGTGTTGTTTCCTACCTTCACCACCTAGGAGCGGCCCGTCAGGAAGTCCAGGGCCCAGTTGCACAGGGCAGGGTTCAGACCCAGGGCCCCGACCTTAATGATAAGCTTGGAGGGTACTATGGGGTTGAAGACTGAGCTATAGTCAATGAAAAGCATTATTACATAGGTAATCCTCTTGTCCAGTTGGGATTAGGCAGTGTGCAGTGTGATTGCATCGTCTGTGGATCTATTGGGGCGGTACACAAATTGAAGTGGGTCTAGGGTGTCAGGTAAGGTAGAGGTGATATGATCCTTAACTGGCCTCGCAAAGCACTTCATGATGACAGAAGTGACAGCTACAGGGCAAAAGTAATTTAGTTCAGTTACCTTTGCTTTCTTGGGTACAGGAATAATGGTGGACATCTTGAAGCAAGTGGGGACAGCAGATAGGGAGAGTGAATATGTCCGTAAACACTCCAGCCAGCTGGTCTGCGCATGCTCTGAGGATGCGGCTAGGGATGCCGTCTGCGCCGGCAGCCTTGCGAGGGTTAACACGCTTAAATGTCTTACTGACGTCGACCACGGAGAACGAGAGCCCACAGTCCTTGGGAGCGGGCTGCGTCGGTGGCACTGTGTTATCCTCAAAGCGGGCGAAGAAGGTGTTTAGCTTGTCCGGGAGCAAGACGTCGGTGTTTCCGCGATGTGGCTGGTTTTCCCTTTGTAATCCATGATTGCCTGTAGACCCTGTCTCATGTCTGAGACATTGAATTCCGACTTCACTTTGTCTCTGTACTGACATTTTGCCTGCCTTACAGAGGGAATAACTATACTGTTTATATTCAACCATAATTCCAGTCACCTTGTCATGGTTAAATGCAGTGGTTCGCACTTTCAGTTTTGTGCAAATTCTACCATCTATCCACGGTTTCTGGTTTGGGTAAGCTTTAATAGTAACCGTGGGAACAACATGCCCTATATACTTCCTGATGAACTCAGTTACCGTGTCCGTGTATACGTAAATGTTATTCTCAGAGGCAACCCGGAACATATCCCAGTCCGCATGATCAAAACAATCTTGAAGCATGAAATCCGATTGGTCAGACCAGCGTTGAAAAGTCCTTAGCACGGTTACTTCCTATTTGAGTTTCTGCCTATAGGAAGGGAGGAGCAAAATGGAGTCATGATCTGATTTGCCGAAGGGATGGTGGGGGAGGGCCTTGTAGGCATCCCGGAAGGGGGAGTAACAGTGGTCGAGCGTTTTAGCAGCGCGAGTACCACAGTCAATGTGTTGGTAGAACTTCGGTTGCATTTTCCTCAAATCTGCTTCGTTAATATCCCCATCTACAATAAATGCGGCCTCATGATATGTGGTTTCCAGTTTGCATAAAGTCCAGTGAAGTTCTTTGAGGGACGTCGTGGTATCGGCTTGAGGGCTGTGACTATAACCAAAGATAATTCTCTTGGGAGGTAATACGGTCGCCATTTGATTGTGAGGTATTCTAGGTCAGGTGAACAAAAGGACTTACGTTTCTGAACGTTATCACAATCACACCATGAGTAGTTAATCTTGAAACATACACCACCGCCTTTCTTCTTCCCAAAGAGTTCTTTATACCTGTCTGCGCGATGTACTGAGAACCCAGCTGGCTGTATGGACGGGGACAGTATATCCGGAGAGAGCCATGATTCTGTGCAACAGAGTATGTTACAGTCCCTGATGTCTCTCTGGAAGGAGATCCTCGCCCTGAGCTCGTCTACTTTATTGTCCAGAGACTGAACATTAGTGAGTAATATATTCGGAAGCAGTGGATGGTGTGCACGCCTCCCGAGTCGGACTAGAAGTATACCTCTTCTCCGCCAGCGGCGTCTTGGAGCAGCCTCTGGGATAAATTAAATTGCCCTGGGGGGTACGAACGACTTTCCAATTCAGGAAAGTCATATTCCTGGTAGTAATGCTGATAAGTTACCGCCGCTCTGATATAACACACAAAAACACAAATTACTGCAAAGTTGCTTAGGAGCTAGAAGCAGATGCCATTTCTGTCAGCACTATCTTGAAAAGGTTACTGTAACTATAAAAGTCTTATTATGTAATATGTCGAAGATAAATACACAACGCAGAGTTTGAGAGGATGAGAGGACAAGAATACTAAACTAAATATAGTACTAATGGTCAATAGAGAATTGTAAATAGGAGTTGGGTTTCAATTCAACAACTGTTTAGAATCTGTGGAATGTCACTCCTGAACTCAGAGCGAGGTGTGCTACGTTCTGTTCATTGAGTAGGGGCAGGATACTTGTTATTTGGCCATTGGCCAGTTGAACTGCAAGGACTTCTGATTGGTCAACCCCAGGCTAGAGTGGGGGGTTATAAATGGCATCCTGTTCCTTTGTTCGGTGGAAAAAAGCTGAGGGGAGACTGAACATCTACCTCCCAGCATAACATCTTGATTTGTCCTCAAATAAACACATTTTTCTCCCCCTGATTTGCTTTGAAGTTTGTGTTATTGAAGCATAACATAAATAGCTAACACTTTGTGCCGTGACCCGGATGAATTGGTCTGAACAACAACAACAAGAAAACGTATCAACTGTGTGTTGATCCAGAAGAAAGAGAGAAGGCTGTGTGCAACCTACTTTGGGGAGTCAACTCTATCTCCTGATTTATGGCAGAATTTCTGGGTGAGTCTAGACCAATATCATTTTAAAAGAACCAACTTAAAATAGTGCATGCAATGAGTGAGATGTATCTGTGATGTATAAGTGTTCAAGTCATTTGTTTTATTACAGAGTTCAGTCCTTTGTTACTCGAATAAAAAGGTTAGAGTCCTTACTCTAGTAAAAGGTTTGAGGCCTCTGTTTTTGTTGTATAGAAGTGAGTTGTTAGTTGAGTAGCAACCACAATTACACGTGTGGTTAATCTAAGCCTTCAACAAGCTTTTTGAGGTGAACATAAGTTATGGGTAGCCAGGCCCTACAGAAACAATGTGTTCTAGAAGAGGTTTGGGTCCTCAAAAGGGGTAATATAAATATATAAACATAGAGATATATATTATACAACTTTTCACGTTAATGTAATGTCATTGTTAAGTGAGAAAACCACTCTGGAAAAGGGCGGAACAGCTCTTTCGGATGTGAGCATGAAAGATACTTTAAATTCACTGTCTAGAACCATTTCAAAGTAGAGCAAGAGACACGGGTGAAAAGGTCAGACGTGACCCTCACCTGTGGCCTCTCTGTTCTCCGATCTATATACCCTTACACTGAGTTGTGTGGGTTTCAAGCAACTGGTCAGCACTGCCTGTCTGAGTCAACAGATTCTGACAGCAGTGACGAACGATGTCTTAGGACAACCAGAACACAGGCAGTAAATGGGAGTAAAGACAAACGTCTAGAGAGAGTGATCACACATAAATCAGCATCTACAAAAAAGTTGGATGAATGGTCACAAACTTTTAAGCATTCACGAGATGTGGTTATCAGAGTTGTGCAGGTTCCGAGTGAAACCAACAACATTATCCGTTCAGTAAAAGAGAAACCTGGTGTATGTCATTATTGCGGGATTTCTGGTCACTGGCAGCAAGAATGTCGGAAAAGAAAACATGATTTTATGAGAAGTGGCCAGGAGAAGAAGGGTCCGTCTAAGGGAAACTGGAAACAAGACAACAGCCCCAACGACACAATACTTGTGCAGACATTTAAGAAGCTCTCTCCGGCTCAGCAGCAGAGTTTKCTGGATGCTGTGAAGGTAAACTAATAGAGACTCCCTCTTACATCCCATCTCAGCTGGTGTACATATGAAATCGGATGGAATGTGTGTGAACATGATGGTTAACAACTTTGCAGGAGATCTTTTTAGTATACGGGTGCTGAAGTCACTGTATGTCCCATATCTTATGCAAAGCATACATGTCCGCAGTACACGGGTAAGAAGATGAGAGCAACAGAAGTTGAGGGAAGACAGCTATGAAACAAACCAAACCATTATCAATTTCTATTGGTCCGATGAAGATTGATGCAGGGATCTAGAGTTCAGAACCATGCTATTTGGACTACGAAGAAACATTTGTGTGGAACTTTGGATATGGAACCAGTGTGTTTGACAGGTGTTGCACCACCTTGCACAAAACAATATCCCATTAGCAAGGAAGCTATGGACACTACTAAAGTAGTGAGTAAAGATCTATGGGACATGAGTATAGTTGAAAAGACACAATRTAATCCAGCTACTCTGATGCTTCCTCCAGATACCACATTAGTTGAACACAAATGTTGTGAGTTGGTTTTGGATCAGCTCTCTGATGGGTTTATAGAGTCATTTGTATAACCCTGAGTTTATCTTATCCACAGATGGTTCAAGCATTGTGGAGGGGGGTGTGAGGCAGGCTGGGCATTGTTAGTTACTACAATGGACAATGTGATAATAAAAGGCACGTTAGATTTGAGAAAAGCACGAGTGACACAATGCTTAACTATTGCATCCTAATGGGGAATAACTCCCGAGGGGGACATGACGTAGTGCCAGGACAGTGGGTGATGGTGGTAAAAAAAAAATGTGACAGACACATTAGGGCCAAAATGGGAAGGTCCTTATCAAGTTTTGCTCATAATGAGGTCAGCAGTAAAAGTTCAGGGAAAATCACGATGGATACATGTCGTTCATTGCAAGGTTGTCCATTTTGATGACAAAGCAGAGCCTGGATAATAAAGAACTGATTGATTAGCAATTGGGGGCCAATCTCGGGTGAAGAAGCATAGTAAGATGAGCAGAACCTGATAAGCTTCAATGTTGTATATGTAACGGATGTGAAATGGCTAGCTAGTTAGCGGGTACGCGCTAGTAGCGTTTCAATCAGTTACGTCACTTGCTCTGAAACCTATTAGTAGTGTTGCCCCTTGCTCTGCAAGGGCCGCGGCCTTTGTGGCGCGATGGGTAACGATGCTTCGTGGGTGACCATTGTTGATGTGTGCAGAGGGCCTCTGGTTCGCGCCCGTGTCGGGGCGAGGGGACGGTTTAAAATTATACTGTTACATATACCGCAGTCATCATATTAGGGATATCTAGGTGAAATGTCCAACGTTTTCCTGAAAATTGGGACATGCTAACTTAGGGAAATCTATGTGAAATATCAATTTCTCTTAAAACCAGGACATGTTACTTTCACTTTTTGTTTCCTTCGTTACAGGTTATGAGAATCTGTCGTCTGAGGCTGCAGCAATATCCTTCAATTCAAGGACTGTACCTGAAATAATACAAGATCACCGGTGAAGTGCAACCAGTGGAACGGAAGAAGAATTCCTCACTACCGGCAGACTGTCAGAACATCATTTTTAATAGTTATCTATGTGGGACTGATACCAGTGTTGAAGAGCTGGTCACTTTTAAAGGACTTTGTCAATGATTACCTTGATAATAGGACGATTGAATATTATTGACTTGCAGACAAGTGAAAGATGTATCCTCCTAATACAGGACATGGGTGGGGTTTCCATTTCTAACACAGAGAAGGATGAGGGACACTCGGGTGTCAATACGTTACTAGCCCTCTCTCTACACCATGCCACAGTAACCAATCAAAGTAGTTGTTGGGTTTGTACGTATGCATCATTCACGTCAAGGGCAGGTATTCCATTAAGGGCTATTCCTTTTAACCAGAGTGTCACGCCCTGGCCATAGAGAGGCTTTTATTCTCTATTTTGGTTAGGCCAGGGTGTGACTAGGGTGGGCATTCTAGTTTCTTTATTTCTATGTTTTCTGTTTTGTGTCTGCACCTGACAGAACGGTTTCGTTTTGTTCTACTTATTTTGTTTCAGTGTTCAGTTTGATTAAATATCATGAAAGCTTACGACGCTGCACCTTGGTCTCCTTCTACTTCATAYGACGAGCGTGACAGAACTACCCAACACAAACGGACCAAGCAGCGTGGTAAGGAGGAATGGACATGAGAGGACATCCTGAATGGGAAAGGATCCTGGACGTGGGAGGAGATCCTGGCAGGAAAGGATCACCTGCCCTGGGAGCAGGTGGAAGCAGCGAGGAAAGCGGAGGCAGCGAGAGAAAGTGGCCAGGATTACACAGGGTCAAGGCAGGCACGACAGACCGTGAGGCCACTCCCCCAAATAATTGTGTGTGGGGGGGGCACCCGAGGAGATTGGCTGAGAGCCAACTTCTCGTGCTTACCGTAGGGAGCGTGGTACTGGTCAGGCACCGTGTTATGCAGTGGAGCGCACGGTGTCTCCAGTGCGCGTTCACAGCCCGGTGCGCTACATTCCAGCTGCCCGCATCGACCGGGCTAGAGTGGGCATCCAGCCAGGACGGATGGTGCCGGCTCAGCGCATCTGGCCGCCAGTGCGTCTCTACGGCCCAGGATATCCTGCGCCGGCTCTGCGCACTGTTTCTCCGGTGCGTCTGCACAGCCCAGTGCGTCCTGTTCCAGCGCCCCGCCTTTGCCGGGCGAAAGTAACCATCCAACCAGGACGGGTTGTGCAGACTCTATGCTCGAGACCTCCAGTGCGCCTCCTAGCGGACCAGTCGTCCTCGTTCCAGCGCCCCGCCTTTGCCGGGCGAAAGTAACCATCCAACCAGGACGGGTTGTGCAGACTCTATGCTCGAGACTCCAGTGCGCCTCCACGGCCCAGTGTATCCGGTGCCTACTCCAAGAACCAAGCCTCCAGTATGTCTCCCCAGCCTGGTGAGTCCTGTGCCTGCTCCCAGAACCAGGCCTCTTGTATGTCTCCCCAGCCTGGTAAGCCCTGTGGCAGCTCCACGCACCAGGCTGCCTATATGTCTCCTCACTCCAGTGATGATCCATGGCACGAGCCTCCAGTGATGATCCATGGCACGATGCCTCCAGTGATGATCCATGGCCCGAAGCCTCCAGTGATGATCCATGGCCCGAAGCCTCCAGTGATGACCCATGGCACGAAGCCTCCAGTGTGACCCATGGCACGAAGCCTCCAGTGATGATCCATGGCACGAAGCCTCCAGTGATGATCCATGGCACGAAGCCTCCAGTGGTGATCCATGGCACGAAGCCTCCAGTGATGATCCATGGCACGAAGCCTCCAGTGATGATCCATGGCACGAAGCCTCCAGTGATGATCCATGGCACGAAGCCTCCAGTGATGATCATGCCATGGACGAAGCTCCAGTGATGATCCATGGCACGAAGCCTCCAGTGATGATCCATGGCACGAAGCTCCAGTGATGATCCATGGCACGAAGCCTCCAGTGATGATTCATGGCACAAAGCCTCCAGTGAAGGTCCATGGCCGGAGCTCCAGCGACGGTCTCCAGTCCGGAGCTCCAGCGACGGTCTCCAGTACGGAGCCTCCAGCGACGGTCTCTAGTCCGGAACCTCCAACGACGGTCTCCAGTCCGGGGCCTGCAACGAGGGCCCAGTCCGGGCCTGCAGCGAGGGTCCCCAGTCCGGGGCCGCAGCGAGGGTCCCCAGTCCGGGGCCTGCAGCGAGGGTCCCAGTCCGGGGCCTGCAACGAGGGTCCCCAGTCCGGGGCCTGCAGCGAGGGTCCCAGTCCGGGGCCGGCAGCGAGGGTCCCCAGTCCGGGGCCTGCAGCGAGGGTCCCCAGTCCGGGGCTTGCAGCGAGGGCCCCAGTCCGGGGCGGCAGCGAGGGTCCCCAGTCGGGGCCTGCAGCGAGGGTCCCCAGTCCGGGGCCTGCAACGAGGGTCCCCAGTCCGGGGCTTGCAGCGAGGGTCCCCAGTCCGGGGCCTGCAGCGAGGGTCCCCAGTCCAGAGGCGCCACCAAAGTGGGGGGAGCCAGAGGTGGAGCGGGGTCTGCGTCCCGCACCAGAGCCGCCACCGAAGTAGATGCCCACCCGGACCCTCCCCTATAGAGTCAGGTTTTGCGGCCGGAGTCTGCACCTTTGGTGGGGGGTACTGTCACACCCTGGCCATAGAGAGGCTTTTATTCTCTATTTTGGTTAGGCCAGGGTGTGACTAGGGTGGGCATTCTAGTTCCTTTAGTTCTATGTTTTCTGTTTTGTGTCTGCACCCGACAGAACGGTTTCGTTTTGTTCTACTCTGTTATTTTGTTTCAGTGTTCAGTTTGATTAAATATCATGAACGCTTACCACGCTGCACTTTGGTCTCCTTCTATTTCATACGACGAGCGTGATACAGAGTGAAATGTTGGGTATATGGAGAGACGTTAATTAGTATAAGGTGATTATTAGTACAAGGGGGTAAGAATGTTGAGTATCAACATGCGAGAGCACCTAGCTCTGCAGTACGTTCATTTGAGATTACCATTGACACTAATCAGCGACCACCTTACCTAGTTATTACACATGCCCCTGTTGGGTGGGTATGTTTTAATAGGACACTCTCTTGGAATTTGTCTCATCTGCACCAGGATGCGTTTGTCATAGAAGGACAGAGTCAGTGTGATCAGACAACAGACCTATCTGCCTGTGATGGTACTGTTGCGGAATGTCTAATGTCTGTTGAATTGATTCTCAGTAATGGCACTCTGACTACTTTTTATGCCAATACCTTCGGTAATATCATCAATAATGGTATGATAGCTCCTAATGGGACTTACTTTACCTGTGGATCCTATGCCTATTCCTGGTTACCAAAGTTGTGGTAAGGGTCGTGTTAGTAAGGGTGGTGTTAGTAAGGGTCGTGTTAGTAAGGGTCATGTTAGTAAGGGTCGTATTATTTGGGATATGTTATACCCCATGTAAGACATTCTGTAAACTCTCCTTTTTCACACTGTCATAAACGTGTGATTACAGAAACGGAGAGATCCTTGGTAACTGCGTTTCCATCTTCTGTTATTTCTAAAATAGCATGGGAAGTTATTAATATGGCTAATTCTTTGGAAATCCTAGCTAATAGTACAGTTGAGAGTCTTGAGTTAATTACAGCTGAGATGGATGCCATCCGGAGTGTGGCGATGCAAAATCGTTTGGTCCTTGATTATCTTCTGTCCGCACAAGGTGCTGTTGTTGGTGCTGAATGATGAATGATGTACTTATATTCATGATAATTCTGAGGAAATAACTGACCTAATCCAAAAGATCAGGACTGAGGGCGCTAAATATCATGACTACAATCAAGATGATTTAGGCTTAGTCATGTGGTTGTCTTCCAAATTCGGTACATGGGGAAGTGTTTTGATGGGCATGATACTTCCAATAGTGGGAGTTGTGGTTATTTTTGTCATCCTCATCCAGGTTATCAAGTGTGCTATTGCCTGATGTTTGTCTGCTAAAATCTGATGGTTACATGATAGGGGATATCATAAGATTCATCAACCGTGTCCTTTTGGAGATGGGTGTCAGTGGTGTTCACAAGAATGTGGTGGGGATCATAAGGGTCTTCAATCACAACAAGCCTCATGATTGTGGTCAATGTGCCCTGTAACGAACCATGCTCTCTCAGATGTGGTATCACACCTGTTGATACCTCTTTTCTTTAACTTTGTGTGAAATGTATTTCTTATTGCAACGGCAAGTACAATATGCCCTTTCTGTTTTATAGAAATACAAGGTGTTTAACATAAATAATTTTATGCTTACTGCTAATGTTTTTATTCTGTTTATTTTTTCATGTTTATTGTTTTCTAAAAATACATTAAGTACATTTCTTTTTAAAATGGTCTAGGGGGGAGTGTAAGAATATGTCGAAGATAAATACACAACGCAGAGTTTGAGAGGACGAGAGGACGAGAGTACTAAACTGAATATAGTACTAATGGTCAATAGGGAATTGTAAATAGGAGTTGGGTATCAGTTCAACAGCTGTTTAGAATCTGTGGAATGTCACTCCTGAACTCAGAGTGAGGTGTGCTACGTTCTGTACATTGAGTCGGGGGCAGGATACTTGTTATTTGGCCATTGGTCAGTTGTACTGCAAGGACTTCTGATTGGTCAACCCCAGGCTCATGTGGGGAGTTATAAATAGCATCCTGTTCCTTTGTTTGGTGGAGAAAAGCTGAGGAGAGGGGGAGACTGAACATCTGAACATCTACCTCCCATTATAACATCTTGATTTGTCCTTCTCAAATAAACCTATCTTCCTCCCCTTGATTTGCTTTGGAGTTTGTGTTATTGAAGAATAACATAAATTGCTAACATAATCATTGCATGCTATCTTGAACATACATTCTAAGGTCACATGTCTGTGGAGTTCTTCACAATATACAGTTGAAGTCGGAAGTTTACATACACTTAAGTTGGAGTCATTAAAACTTGTTTTTCAACCACTCCACAAATTTCTTGTTAACAAACTATAGTTTTGGCAAGTCGTTTAGGACATCTACTTTGTGCATGACACAAGTAATTATTCCAAAAATTGTTTAAGACAGAATATTTCACTTATAATTCACTGTATCACAATTCCAGTGGATCAGAAGTTTACATACACTGAGTTGACTGTGCCTTTAAACAGCTTGGAAAATTCCAGAAAATGAAGTCATGGCTTTAGAGCTTCTGATAGGCTAATTGACATAATCTGAGTCAATTGGAGGTGTACCTGTGGATGATTTTCAAGGCCTACCTTCAAACTCGTGCCAGTTTGCTTGACATCATGGGAAAATCAAAAGAAATCAGCCAAGACCTCAGCAAAAAAATGGTAGACTTCCACAAGTCTGGTTCATCCTTGGGAGAAATTTCCAAACGCCTGAAGGTATCACGTTCATCTGTACAAACAATAGTATGCAAGTATAAACACCATGGAACCACGCAGCCGTCATACCGCTCAAGAAGGAGACGCGTTCTGTCTCCTAGAGATGAACGTACTTTGTGCGAAAAGTGCAAATCAATCCCAGAACAACAGCAAAGGACCTTGTGAAGTTGCTGGAGGAAACAGATAAAAAGTATCTATATCCACAGTAAAACGAGTCCTATATCGACATAACCTGAAAGCCGCTCAGCAAGGAAGAAGCCACTGCTCCAAAACCGCCATAAAAAAGCTAGACTACGGTTTGCAACTGCACATGGAGAAATGTCCTCTGGTCTGATGAAAAAAAATAGAACTGTTTGGCCATAATGACCATCGTTAGTTTGGTGGAAAAAGGGGGAGTCTTGCAAGCCGAAGACACCATCCCAACCGTGAAGCATGGGCTGGCAGCATCATGTTGTGGAGGTGCTTTGCTGCAGGAGGGACTGGTGCACTTCACAAAATAGATGGCGTCATGAGGGAGGAAAATTATGTGGATATATTGACGCAACATCTCAAGACATCAGTCAGGAAGTTAAAGCTTGGTCGAATGGGTCTTCCAAATGGACAATGACCCCAAGCATACTTCCAAAGTTGTGGCAAAATGGCTTAAGGACAACAAAGTCAAGGTATTGGAGTGGCCATCACAAAGCCCTGACCTCAATCCTATAGAAAATTTGTGGGCAGAACTGAAAAAGCTGTGCGAGCAAGGAGCCTATGAACCTGACTCAGTTACACCGTTTCTGTCAGGAGGAATGGTCCAAAATTCACCCAACTTATTGTGGGAAGCTTGTGGAAGGCTACGTGAAACATGACGCAAGTTAAAGAATTTAAAGGCAATGCTACCAAATACTAATTGAGTGTATGTAAACTTCTGACCCACTGGGAATGTGATGAAAGAAATAAAAGCTGAAATAAATAATTCTCTCTACTATTATTCTGACATTTCACATTCTTAAAATAAAGTGGTGATCCTAACTGACCTAAGACAGTGACTTTTTACTAGGATTAAATGTCAGGAATTGTGAATAACTGAGTTTAAATGTATTTTTCTAAGGTGTATGTAAACTTCCGACTTCAACTGTAAATATCTGTGCAGAATCTCAAACAGCATTGATCACTTGCACTATTTTAATGTAATCTCAACTACAATCCAGGTCATTTGGTTGTGCTATTAGATGAAGCACATTGATAACACATTACGTTGTTGTTTACAAACAAAATATCTGATATTTTATTCCCATTTGAACTTTGTTGTGCTTTTAAACGTTTGGCTTTTTTTTGTGTGGGTGAATGAAGGTTGAAATCTCATTGATCAAGTCACAACCAAAAATTACCCACATTTCAATATTGAAATGACGTGGTGTGCCCAGTGAATTTGGGGATGGGTGCACTTCCACTGATGCTTAGTGAGGGCGACAGACCACACAAAATCCCAATACTCATTCTTCACTGAGCCTTGGGCAAGGGATATATTTGTGTAACAGAAGTTCTAAGACGCTTTGCTAGGCAGCGCGCCAAAACCACAAATGAAATGTGCCCTGTGTGTTTCTAACAGTCTTCTGAAAAACAACTCTGTGGAGAACATCCCATAAAACACAAACTCTCCCTTTCGCCCTCTCTCTCTCTCATCCAAACTAACTTTCACGTCTTGCTCTTCACTGTAATCAGAGGGCTAAAATCAATAATATGCATGCTAGTCTCTCTTGGCTAAAAGTATAGGAGAGACTGACTGCGTCACTTCTTGTTTTTATAATAAACATTCATGTGTTGAAAACTCCAAATTGTTTGCATAGTCAACTTACACACACCACTGACACACACGCTTACCCCACCAGACATACCAGGGGTCTTTTCACAGTGCCCAAATCCAGAAAAGATTTCATGGAACTCCCATCTCACATTGCTCAAGTGAACCGCAAGCCTGGTTTTAAAAAATAGATAAAAAGGGTCAAGACGAGTGCGCCCCACATGTAGTTACGTGCAGTACAAGTGGATTTAACAAGTGACATCAATAAGGGATCATAGTCTTTCACCTGGATTCACCTGATCAGTCTATGTCATGGAAAGAGCAGGTGGTCATGTTTTGTACACTCAGTGCATATATTTATATTTATAAACTTACTTAAAATAGGACATTTATGGTTGACCAGAGTGCATTTACAGTGCCTTCAGAAAGTATTAACACCCCTTGACTTTTTCCACATTTTATTGTGGTACAGACTGAAATTAAAATGGATTCAATTGAGATTGCCTTAACACCATTTTTTTAAACTGGCCTAAACACCCCATCATTTCAAAGTGGAATTGTAAAAAAAAAAATGTTTACTACAAATTCATAAAAAAGTACAGCTGAAGTCGGAGGTTTACATACACTTTGGTTGAAGTCATTAAAACTAATTTTTCAACCACTCCACACATTTCTTGTTAACAAACTATAGTTTTGGCAAGTTGGTTAGGACATCTACTTTGTGCATGATGCAAGTAACTTTTCCAACAATTGTTTACAGACAGATTATTTCACTTATAATTCACTGTATCACAATTCCAGTGGGTCAGAAGTTTACATACACCAAGTTGACTGTGCCTTTAAACAGCTTGGAAAATTCCAGAAAATGATGTCATGGCTTTAGAAGCTTCGGATAGGCTAATTGTAGTGGTAAAAAAAGTTCTAAAAAATTCTAAATTTGGGTTGGTTTATAGAGTTGGGAAATTAGCTGGGTCCATGTCTTCTACAAAGGATAGGAAAGGTTGCCAGATATAAAATGGAGTAGCGTATTTTCCCTAGCCTGAGATGTTGCATTACTTACTTTATCCAATTGGTTCTTAAGAGAGTTCAGGGAATGGCAAGTCAAGAACAAATTGTTATTTACAACGACATCCTACCGAAAGGCAAAAGGCCTGCTGCGGGGACGGGGGTTTCAAAATAAAAAATTAAGTACAAATATAGGACAAAACAAACAGCACGACAAGAGAGACACTACATAAAGAGGGTTAGACCTAAYACGACAACATAGCATGGCAGCAACACATGACAACATAGCATGGTAGCACCACAACATGGCAGCAGAACAAAACATGTTACAAACATTACTGGGCACAGATAACAGCACAAATGTCAAAAATGCAGAGACAACAATACATTAAGCGAGGAGAAAACACAACTGTCAGTATGAAGATACCTACAATTGTGTAGTTTTGTATCTAAAGAAATGGGATCTAGGAATATTGAACTTTCGTACTAACTGTTCAAAAGATGCAAAATCCATATCAATGTACAAGTCGTTCAGTGAGGAGACCCCTTTTCCAGGTCAGATATGAAACACCCAGTCTAATAATGGACAGAATGTATGGTTCTTTAATAACGGAGCAGAAGTTGAAAATTCACTGAGATCAAATGATCGCCTGAACTGTTTCCAGATTTGAGAATGTTTCAGAATAGGGTTTTTAGTGTATTTGGAAACAGGCTCATGCAAGTTTTGAGCAGTTTTGGGCCTGTAACATCAGGGATTTCTGGCATCCAATATAGAATGATTCTTATATTAACTGCCCAGTAATAATATTGAAAGTTTAGAGGTGKTAGACCACCCTGGGGACAAGATCTCTGCAATATGCTTTTCATATCCAAGGGTTTTTCTTGTTCCAGATAAATGCAGATATCAGTTTATCATCTATGGAGATAAGGTAATAAATACTTTAACAGTGTTAATTCTTTCACCAAAGAAAGAGAAAGTTAATCCCAGCGTTCAAGATCCTGTTTCAGGCGGAGTGTCAAGGGAAGGACATAGTACTTTGAAATCGTGTGTGACCCAAATTCCCAAATATTTCCATTTCTGTGTAGTCACTCTTAAAATAAGTTTGCACAGCAGAAGGATTAATATGCATCAATTCACTTTTTTGTAGATGAACCTTATACCCAGATATTTTACCAACTGTCTTTAATAGAACATGGATCTCTGGAAGACCAGTTAAAGGGTTAGACATATACAGTAGCATGTCATCCGCATAGAGTGAGACTTTATGCTCTTAGCCCCCTCTTCGAATACCTTTGATAGTAGTGTTATTACGTATTGCTAAAGGCTCGATTGCGATGGCAAACAGTTGAGGGGAAAGAGGACCACKCTGTCTTGTCCCACGTTGAAGTTGGAAATAGCATGAAAGGTTAATATTTGTGCGCACTGCAGCCATAGCAGAGGAGTAAAGGACTTTGATCCAGGACATCAAATTGGGACCGAATCCAAATTGTTTGAGAGTATAAAAAAGATAATCCCGCTCCACCCGATCAAACTCCTTCTCAGCATCAAGTGATAACAATATCTCTGGAGTGTCAGATGAAGAGGGATGATAAAATATATTAAAGAGAAGTCTAATGTTGAAAAAAAATAATAATAATTTTATTAAACCAGTTGGATCTGTAGAGATAATGGAGGGAAGGACTGACTTCAAATGGCAGGCAAGCATTTTAGAAAGTATCTTTACATCGCAATTCAGTAAAGAAATTGGCCTATATGAACCACACTCAAGAGTCTTCTTTTTCAGAATAAATTAAATACATGCCTGTCTCATTGTTGCAGGTAAAGAGTTTGAGGAGAATGATTCCTCAAATAAAGAAAGCAAGAGAGGAGAAAATTGATCTGAGAATTATTTTAAGCTTTCGCTCTGAAATCCATTGGATCAAGGGGATTTACCACACTGCATAGATTTAATTGCCAACACTCTCTCTTCTACAGAGCACTGTTCTTCTAATTCAGCATCTATCTCAGGTTCAGTAGAAATATCTAAGTTCTCAAATAAGGTGTTGAGTAAGGTAGCAATACCAGCAGATTACGAAGTGTATAATTGTGAGTAAAAGTTATGAATTGATTTGATTTGCGGTTCTCTGACGCAGCCGGTGTGCTAGCATTTTTACTGATTTCTCTCCATGTTCATCATTTTGTAAACAAGATTTACTCATTTGATTTTCAGCTTGTCAAGTTGAAAGAAGATCAAACTCTGTCTGAAGTGTCAAACGTTGTTTTATTAAATCTGAGGATGAAGAGCGTGAATATGCCATATTCAAATCCAAGATTTTATTTGTAAGTTCCCCTAGACATTGAATATTTCACTTAATCTTACACTGTACAAAATAATTTGGCCCCTTAAATAAGCCTTCCTTGATTCCCATACTGTTGTAGGAGACATTCCAGGAGATTGATTAAGCTTGAGAAATAGCTCAATTTGAGATTATATAAAAGCAACAAAGGGTTCTTCAGATAGCAGTAGTGAGTTAAGCCACCAAAGGCGATAATTAGGCTGTGTATTTGGTATAAGTAGTTTCATAGTAAGGGAAGAATGATCCAAAATGACTAGAGCTTGGTAATCACACTCCGTGATAAGTGGCAGAAATCTATTGTCTAGGAAAAATGTGTCTATACGTGAGAAGGTCTAATGAACTGGCGACAAAATATAATACTGAATTAGCTGAATTGCGGATTCCATCTTTGATGAAGATGATACCCATACTAGAGCTACGATCCAGATTGGGCGACAATACACAATTCATATCACGACCTAGTATTAGGTGGTGTGTGTCCATATTTGGTAATCAAGAAAATACATTTGTGAWGAATTAACTGTTACCCCAATTTGGTGCATAAATGTTAGCTAAGATAACATGTGTTTTATACAGTACAGTCTTCCTACTACAATAATGAAATGGCCTGCTGAGTCTTGTCCCATCACGCCCTAGCGACTCCTGTGGTGGGTCGGGCGCATGTGCACGCTGACATGGTCGCCAGTTGTACAGTGTTTCCTCCGAAAACATTGGTGCGGCTGGCTTCCGGGTTAAGCAAGCAGTGTGTCAAGAAGCAGGGTTGTAATTCGGATGACGCATTACTCTCAAGCTTCGCCTCTCCCGAGTCCGTACGGTAGTTGCAGCGWTGGGACATGACTGTAACTACCAATTGGATATCACAAAATTGAAAAAAATACAATATAAATAAATAAATACATCTGGTATGAAAAAGAAAACCCACCCRTGTCACCTAATAGAACAAGGTAACCTCTAATCCCCATGCAAAGATATCCACACGATGTGCTTGTAGTGGGGAACACTAAACCTAACAACATCAACCAATGGTACGACTAATGTTGCCTAATAATAACAATTTCATCTGATGCCACTGGCAATGTTATCTACAAAAGAGAGACTGAGTCTGCAGTGCTGAGTCTGCAGACACATTTGTCCATTAACCTATTCGCCAAATAGGTGAACATTCAGCCATTTGCTTCGTCCGACCTCAGTAGAATGTTCACCTTTATGAAGGCCATCACCTTATGGGGGTCTTGGAATTCCTTCTGTGTGCCGTTCCATAAGGAGACGGAAAGGAAAGAAGTCTCACCATACCGAACGTCGGTCCGTCCACYGAGCAGACTCTTGACATCATTGAAAGCGGCACGGTCACGAGCAACGCTGGGGGCATAGTCTGGGAAGATAGAGATGGATGTTCCGTTGCATCAAAGTGGGTCAAATTCTCTGGCACGCCGAAGAACATCAATACAATACTGATAGTAGTGTAGTCTAGCCACAATGATGCAAAGTTTTCCGCCAGGCTTTCTTYTTTGAGAGCCCCAATGTGAGCGGTCTACAAGGATGTCTTTATCCATTTTCAGGGCTTCCTTCAATAACTGTGAGACCGATGAAGTACAACTTGAGCCTGGGTCCTCAGCCACACTCATGATCCTGATATTGGATCTTCACATATGTTGTAAATGTATGTATTGTTCCTTAAGGCTAGTCACATGTTTTGAGCTCCTTAACCTCGGTTTGTAGCGTAGTCATGTCGTCTGAGTATGTTGACAAGCCTTTTTCCATGTCGGAGATGGTTTTCTTTACTGTATCCAGTTCAGTATGAACCATTGCTGTATGCTTTGCGAGTTCATTCTTGACTGCTTGTAACTATGACTTAATAAAATTGCAGTCCTCACTAAGTGCCTCGAGTTTCGACTTGAGTATAGATGAAATGTCCGCTCTGAGGGCAGCAAGAATCTTGGCCTTCAAATCCTTGTTAATTTTTTCGCCGAGCCGAAGGGAGGAGCCGCTGCTCCCACTTGTTGAAGAACTTGAGCTCCTCGTCTTTGGCCTAGTGTTTTCTCTTTTGTCAGTGACTCCGGTGAACTTAAACTTTTGCAGGTTATGCGCCATTTACACATTAAAACAAAAGTTTAACAAAGTAAAGCAAGTCATTCAAAGGATGTGTTTCCTAGTTCTTTTTGGGTCAAAGCACAAAGAAAGTACTAAATAAATGCAATTTCAGCAGGAGCTCGGAAGAACATGACCTACTCCATGGCTTGCTCACTAGCACCCCCCTTAACCAAATTTATTTTTAAACGGATGAGTTTATTGGTGTTAAAATACACCAATTATGTTATTTTGGACCACCAGGCTGCTGACGTCATGCAGCCTGTAGTTTTTGTGTTTATACTTTTTGAATAATGACAACGACAAGTTAGATGTTCATGACGTCATTGCGACAACTGCCTACAGACATTTCAATAGACGCAGTATAAACCAGCCTTTAGTCTTGAAATATTTGGCTGTTTAGTACACTACCATACTCACTCTGTTTAGCACATGGCCTCACATGTGAATCCTTAAAGAGATGGTTGGGGCTAAGGCTTTTTATARCGTTTGTACTGTAGCTATGGGTTGGGATTATGGTTCATTGTTTAGCTAGATAGCTAGCTACATGTCTAAACAAAAGACTCCACTTCGCAAGAGAATGATTACATGATCCATCAAGTTAGCAAGGTGTGTCTGGGGGTGATTACAGCCATCATTTGAATTTCATGAACATGTGTACATGTCTAGACAATAGTGACCCATCCACTTAGCTAGATGTATTTTTGCCCTGAGTTTTTCTTTATTGTAAAGAGATGGGTGGGGCTAAGGCTTAAGAGGGTGTGAACGATGCTGAATGGGTGTAGACAAAGAAGAGCGCTCCAGTAGGTGTACCAAAACGTTCAAGGGCCAATTTCTCAAAAGGGGGGTTTCAAGTTGATCAACTTTCAAAGCAGAATTACTTTCCCATTGTTCCTCAACTGTAGTGTATGATATACCATTTTCTAGCTCTGAGTCTCTACTTTTATCCAATGTAAAAAACACAACTTCAGATTTTGCTACATAAGACTGAATCGAGCCGGTTGTATATGTGTATTGAAAGGGGAGGCAACTGTGTTTTTGTGCGCTGATGGACAGGTGTGGGCATATTGTGGTGTTTATTGGGCGTGGTGGCTGTGTCTGTTTTGTGTTTATAAACAAAACTAATTAAAAGAAAAACAAAACAAAAGAACGATAAAGCTACACCTCACAGCACAAAGCCTTTCCCCTATTTGACCTAGAATTCTGTATGTACTGACATGTAGGCTGTGTGTGACATTTAAAATGTATGTAGTTCTAACCTTGAGCTGTTCTTGTCTATTCATGTTCGGTAATGTTTCAATGTTTCATGTTTCATGTTGACCCCAGGAAGAGTAGTTGCTGCTATCACAACAGCTAATGGGGATCCTAATAACATACCAAATACTCCCCGTCTTTCTCCCTCTTTCTCCACCTCCCTCTCATCAAACTCACTTCCTTATTTTCTCTTTCTAGCTCATCCAAATTCACTTTCTCCCTCTTTTTTTCCCCTCTCTCTTCCCCTCATCCAAATTAATATCCCCCCACTCATCCATGTTACCCTCCTCCTCTCTCTAGCCCCTGGGTCCTGTCTCTGCTCCCGACTAGCATTCCCTGGAGCCCTAATTACTGTATAAGTTTTGACATCGACAGCCACTATCAATCACATCACTATGTCGCTTCTGATCACAGTTATGCTTTAGTGTGTGTGTGTGTGTGGACACGTTTTACTATACTTGTGAGTACCAAAAGTCCTTATACGAATAGTAAACCAACAAAAATTCTGAGAAGTTAGGACATTTTGCCGGTCTTCACTGTGTAAGACAGAGAGATAGAAATAGAATCAGGTCAGGAGAATCCACCCAGATAAATCTCTCTGCCATTTTTTGTGACGGGTCAGTCTGCTTTTGTCTCTCACCGCTGCTCCACACCAAGGCAGCCCTGTCCCCATGGGCCACAGAGATATGAGACACTTACATTAGGCCACATAACATAATCTATAGTAGAAACACACATGCCTGGACGAATAGCTTTCAGCACAGCTCAGAGCAAGCTATCCCATTAGCCATGAATCTGAGGCCTACTCCTACTGAAAGGGTGGAAGAGAGGTGGAGACACTAAACAGATATATCTGTGAGCGCTGACAGTAAATCTACAGAGTGGAAAACCTACACCAGAGAGGCACAGACAGTGACTGCCTTCGATTTGCAGAGACTGCAACTCTTCATTGTGAAAGTGCATGGACGTAACTGGTGTATATCTCGGGGAGTGACAGGGAATCCTTTGACTCGCGTGTCATTGTAATATATGGGCCCTTCTGGGACCTTGGCTCGGCCCAACCTGCAAGCCACCACGCTTCTAATCTCCTCTCATCTTCTCTCTCAAAATGGGGATAGGTTCCAGGACGGGGGAGATACAGAGTAGAGACACACACACCTCATCCATCAATTTATTAACCAGCAGCAGCCGGGCTCCACGTTTTGTTGGGCAGGCAGAGGGCCCTTAACAGGTTCAAGCGGAGCACATCATTGCCTCCTCCTCCAATACACAGTACTAGTCAAAAGTTTGGACACACCTATTCATTACAGGGRTTTTCTTTATTTTTACTCTTTTCTACATTGTAGAATAATAGTGAAGACATCAAAACTATAAAATAACACATATGGAATCATGTATTAAGCAAAGAAGTGTTAAATCAAAATATTTCTGGACATCTTCAAAGCTAGCCACCTTGCCTTGATGACAGCTTTGCACACTCTGGCATCTCTTAAGCAGCTTCACCTGGATGCTTTTCCAACCAGTCTTGAAGGAGTTCCCACTATGCTGCTGAGCACTTGTTGGCTGCTTTTCCTTCTCACTCTGTGTCAACTCATCCCAAACATCTCAATTGGTTGAGTTCGGGTGAGTTTGGAGGCCAGGTCTCTGATGCAGCACTCCATCACTCTCCTTCTTGGTCAATAGCCCTTAACAGCCTGGAGGTGTGTTGGGCCATTGTCCTGTTGAAAAACAAATTATAATGGGACTAAGCGAAACAGATGGGATGGCGTATCACTGCAGAATGTGTGGAGCCATGCGGTTAGTGTGCCTTGAATTCTACATCATCACTGACAGTGTCACCAGCAAAGCACAATCACACCCTCCATGCTTCACGGTGGGAACCACCATGCAGAGATCAGCTGTTCACCTACTCTGCGTCTAACAAAGATATGGAGGGTGACACAAAAACAATTTAGCAATTTGGACTCTCAGACCAAAGGATCAGATTTCCATTGGTCTAATGTTCCATTGCTCGTGTTTCTTGGCCCAAGCAAGTCTCTTCTTCTTATGGTGTGTGCTTTAGTAGTGTTTCTTTGCAGCAAATCGACCATGAAGGTCTGATTGACACAGTCTCCTCTGAACAGTTGATGTTGAGATGTGTCTGTTACTTGAACTCTGCATTATTTGGGCTGCAATTTCTGAGGCTGGTAACTCTAATAAACTTTATCCTCTGCAGCAGAGGTAACTCTGTGTCTTCCTTTCCTGTGGCGGTCCTCATGAGAGCCAGTTTCATATAGCGTTGATGGTTTTTGTGCCTTGCTTCCAAAGTTTATGAACTGTTCTGCATTGACTGACTTCATGTTTTAAAGTTATGATGGACTGCGTTTCTCTTTTGTTTTTAGCTGTTCTTGCATAATATGGACTTGGTCTTTACCAAATAGGGCTATCTTCTGTAACCACCCCTACATGTCACAAATACATGATTGGCTCGAACGCAATTAAGAAAGAAATTCCACAAATTAACTTTTAACAAGGCACACTGTCCTACCTCTGCAACCCTGCCATCACGGTGACTACCCCATGAAGCTGGTTGAGAGAATGCCAAGTGTGCAAAGCTGTCATCAAAGCAAAGGGTGGCTACTTTGAAGAATGTCAAATATATTTTGATTTGTTTAACACTTTTTTGGTTACTACATGATTCCATATGTGTTATTTCATAGTTTTGATGTCTTCACTATTATTCTACAATGTAGAACATAGTAAAAATAAAGAAAAACCCTGTAATGAGTAGGTGTGTCCAAACTTTTGACTGGTACTGTAGGTGCAGAGAAGAAATAAATGCCAATTGCCTGGACTGGCTAACACCATCTAAAAGTCAGTCAGTTCTATTTGAAGAGCACACCACTTCCACTGAGAGACAGTTCTGTTACTATGAAGTCTGAATGTCAAAATTGCATTTTGAAGCTTTGGGGGGTTTATATACTGTTATAAGGAAGGAAGTGTTTTTCACAGACTTAAATTAAGTATTTAAAACAAGATGTCTGAAAGGACAATGTGTGACTCATTGTTTTGGCAGCTATGTATGGGAGTCTGAGGAAAGGATTATGTTGTGCACTGATTTGATTGCTAGACAACCGGTTCCTCCAAACCCTGAGACTCTCAAGCTTGTCAACCTAACCATTTCCCTTTAGAGACAAACAAAAGATGAGGATGGACTTCTAAATTTTCCAATCAATGTTTCTGGAGGCTGGTCATGACTCATCTACATCGCAACCATGACAATCTTTGTAGATGTACACACACACCCACACCATTCACACAGCAGTTGGATATGTCAAGACAGAGCTGTTATCCATCGTGCTACATGGCCAGGTTAATCCAGCAGTGCCAGTGTTTACAGCTGTGTGTGTTGAACCCAGACAATACCAGCCCTCGGCTGCTGGAAGCTCACTAAGCTGTTAACTCTCAATTCTTCTGGCAGGCGAGGCGAGCACCACCACCTCCTCCTCCTCCTCCACACTTTACCTAGTAGCAGGTCACAGTACAAGTCCCTGGATAACACCTCCTCCAACCTGGCAACCGCTAACACCTGGACTGACTGTACATACTAATCTGGCAACCACTGCCTGCAGCCCGAGGACAGGCAGGCAGGGCTCAGGCAGCTCTGAGGGACGATAACAAAAACAGAACTCAGTCTTATGATAAGGAGAAATAACCTGAGAGAATTAGAGGATTGATTCAGACGATCCCTTCTGTTACTTTGTGTACGGTAAAACCATAGCAAACAATTCTGTTAATGAACTGTATTATATTGACTGCTCATATCACTGTGATAGTGTATAATTATTGTATAATTCCATTGTATCACGTCTGTGTTCTATTCTAAGAGATCAGGTCTTACATCTGTACATATGCAAATGTATTTTTAACCCGTATTTAAACACAGTCATTCCTCCCTGGCAGCAGCGCTGCCACATTAGCAGACACTATCAGGCCTGCCAGTCAGGGCTGCAGCCTAGCACATCTCTGGGATGGCTCCTCAGTGCCAAGGCTTGGATGGTAGAGCAGACCAACCATGGCTTTCAAACATGGAGGAAGAACAGAGATTCACCACGCTAACCAGAGCACATCTAAACCAGGCACAGAGGGAGTTGTAGAGAGCCGCAGACCTCCTCCTTTTCCTTCGTCGTTCAGTCCCCTCTCGTTCAGTCCCCTCTACTGGGCTCTGATGGAGCTCTTAGCGCACACACACAGACCCCATGGCTTTCTGAGATAGGGGGGCCTTACTGTATACCTTTTTTTGTCAGAGGGAAACAGGTTGTGATTGTGGGTGGTAGTGTGTGTGTCTGTGTTTGGGGGATAGGGGGGGCAGTTAGTCTGTGTGTGTGTACGTGCAGAAGGTACAGTGCCTTCGGAAAGTATTCAGACCCCTTGACTTTTTCCACATTTTGCTATGTTACAGCCTTATTCTAAAATTGATAGTTGTTTTTCCCCCTCAATCTACACACAATACCCCAAAATGACAAAGCAAAAAGAGGTTTTTGCAACAGAAATATCACATTTACGTAAGAATTCAGACCCTTTACTTAGTACTTTCTTAAAGTGCCTTTGACAGCGAATACAGACTCAAGTCTTCTTGAGTCAGGCTACAAGCTTGGCACACCTGTATTTGGGGAGTTTCTCCCATTCTGCTCTGCAGATCCTCTCAAGCTATGTCAGGTTGGATGGGAAGCGTTGCTGCACAGCTATTTTCAGGTCTCTCGAGATGTTCAGTCTGGTTCAAGTCCAGGCTCTGGCTGGACCACTCAAGGACATTCAAAGACTTGTTCCGAAGCCACTCCTGCGTTGTCTTGGCTGTGTGCTTAGGGTCGTTGTCCTGTTGGAAGGTGAACCTTCGCACCAGTCTGAGGTCCTGAGCGCCCTGGAGCAGGTTTTCATTAAGGATCTGTACTTTTCTCCGTTCATCTTGCCCTCAATCCTGACTAGTCTCCCAGTCTTTGCAGCTGAAAAACATCCCACAGCATGATGCTGCCACCAACATGCTTCACCGTAGGGATGGTGCTAGGTTTCCTCCAGACGTGACGCTTGTCATTCAGACCAGAGTTCAATCTTGGTTAATCAGACCAGAAAATCTTGTTTCTCATGGTCTGAGTCTTTATGTGCCTTTTGGCAAAATCCAAGCAGGCTGTCATGTGCCTTTTACTGAGGTGTGGCTTCTGTCTGGCCACTCTACCATAAAGGCCTGATTGGTGGAGTGCTGCAGAGATGGTTGTCCTTCTGGAAGGTTCTCCCATCTCCACAGAGGAACTCTGGAGTTCTGTCGGTGACCATCGGGTTCTTGGTCACCTCCCTGACCAGGGCCCTTCTACCCCGATTGCTCAGTTTGGCCAAGCAGCCAGCTCTAGGAGAGTCTTGGTGGTAACCAAACTTCTACCATTTTAGAATGAGGGAGGCCACTTGGTACCTTTCGCCAGATCTGTGCCTCGACACAATCCTATCTCGGAGTTCTATGGACAATTCCTTCGACCTCATGGCTTGGTTTTTGCTTTGACATGCACTGTCAACTATGGGACCTTATATAGACAGGTATGTGCCTTTCCAAATCATGTGCAATTATTTGAATTTACCACAGGTGGACTCCAATCAGGTCATAGAAACTTCAAGGATGTTCAATGGAAACAGGATGCACCTGAGCTCAATTTGGAGTATCATAGCAGTGTCTGAATACTTATGTAAATAAGGTAGGTTTTTTATTTGAAATACATTTGCAAAATAAAAAATAAAAAATCTGTTTTCGCTTTGTCATTATGTGTCGATTGCTGAGGATTTTTACTTATTTAATCCATTTTAGAATAAGGCTGTAACGTAACAAAATTGAGAAAGTTAAGGGGTCTGAATACTTTCCAAAGGCACTGTATGTGCTTCCATGCATACGTACAGTATGTGTATGTAAATTTGTGTGTGTGTGTGTGAGAGAGGTAGAGTTTTTTTATGGAGGGCAAGAGCATCAGCGGAATAATCTGCACACCAATGAGGGGTGTCTGCCTGGCGGGGGTGAAGCCGTGGTGGGCCGTAACGTGTGCCTTATGAAACGTTACTGGCCACTTCACCTTTATTAAAGTGAATAATGAATAACGAGTAAAAATACCTTGGCTATATACAGGGAGTACCAGTAAGAGTTGTGTGCAGGGCTACAAGGTAATTGAGGTAGCTATGTGCATAGGATAGGGGTAAAGTGGCTAGGCAACAGGATAGAAAAGACAGTAGCAGCAGTGTATGTGGTGAGTGTGAAAGTGTGTGAGTGTGGCGTCAGTATGCATGTGTGTGTGTTGGGGTGTAAGTATGTTTGAGTACAGTCCAATGTATGTAAATAGAGTCAGTGCAAAAAAGTGTGTGTGTTGGGCTGTGTATGTGCACACCCCTTCAAATTAGTGGATTCGGCTATTTCAGCCTCATCCGTTGCGGACTGTCGTATACGCCCTGCTAGAGCTGAAATTTGACGAACTGACTTGTTGGAAAGGTGACATCCTATGACGGTGCCATGTTGAAAGTCACTGAGCTCTTCAGTACAGGCCAATGCCAATGTTTGTCAATGTTTGTCTCTGGAGATTGCATGGCTGTGTGCTGGATTTGATAGAACTGTCAGCAACGGGTGTGGCTGAAATAGCCAAATCCACTAATTTGAAGTGGTGTCCACATACTTTTGTATTTCCCTTTCAAATGTTAATTTATCCTCCTCATACATAATCATAACTCCTGGGGTAGCTGGTGGGCTATTGCAGCTAGGGTTTTTTACAGCATGGTAGGGGCTCCAACTAGCCTGCTCTTTCTAATCTAGAATGAAGAAAAGCGATTGAAGCACTGGATTGCTCCAAAGGAATGCTGGAGCGATGCAACTGGCCTCCTGGGGGACGCATGCTTCTGGCTGCCCAGTCCCAGAGTTGCAAATGAGATAACTTACAGAATCACAAATTCATTTTGGTGGGGACTTAGCCAGCCTCAGTAAAATCTCTTGTTGATTCCATTTGACACAAGGTCCCATAGCTGTACCCCAGTCTTTTCTTAGTACATGCCCTTGTTCTGCATTGAATGGACTTTAAATGTTGAATGATAATGCTTTTTCTGACAGATTTTTGGTGTTTACAGACTGAAGGTAAATGCTTGTTGAAGCGTTTTCAAAAGTGCATATCTGTTAATAAATTAAAATTGGCATAACAAGAGGAGCGAGAGCCTTTGTCTCCCTCACAGTTTGTGACCCATTAATGACAATATGAGCTCCCAAGTGGCGCAGCTGTCTAAGGCACTGCATCTCAGTGCTAGAGGCGTCACTACAGACCCTGGTTCGAATCCAGGCTGTATCATAACCGGCTGTGATCAGGAGTCTCATAGGGCGCACAATTGGCCCAGCATTGTCTAGGTTAGGGTTTGGCCGTCATTGTAAATAAGAATTTGTTCTTAACTGACTTGATTTGTTAAATAAAGGTAAAAATAAATAAAAATGCTTTGACCAATCAAAGCATTCATATCCTGAATAGGAAAAACAGAAATCCTAAGGAATTTTATCCAGTAATGAAGCCTGCAGTGTCTGGGTCTATGCATGGCAGTAGTTCTGTGACCATTTAGCCTACGAGATGAAGAATGTGTGATGTGAGAGCACAATAATCCCTAAAATAATGTATTCTCACTCAACAGCCATGCTAACCCTTGCCCAGTCCCCCTTAGCTCCAACAAACAACTTACCTTATAATAGTGATAAGTAACATAAGAAATGTCAAGGTCCTTATTGCCAGTATTATGGTTCATCACTAACGTAGCTACCCCTCCCTGAGTGTACTGTACTACCTCTGTTTAGTAAAATAGTATCTAATAATGGCAGAATAGAAACCCAGATATCAGCCAGATATGATGCCAAACACATGCCAACATTAACCCCTCTGTGTCTGGGTAAACACTGATGGCACAAGACCACTCTCCATCCATCCACCAGAAAGCTTGTTGCTGTGGAAGGTTAATGGGTTACTTCAGGATTTTGGCAATGAGGCTTTTTATCATCCCCATAGTCAGATGAACTCGAGGATACCACAAGTGTCCAATATGAAGGAAGTTAAGAGGTAGTTTTGCGAGCCAATACTAACTAGCATTAGCATAATGACTGGAAGTCAATGGGTATTTGCTAGCATAGACGAGCAGTCATTGCACTAACGCTAGTTAGCAACTTACTTCAAACCGCACAGACATAAAAATGGTATCCACGAGTTCATCGGACTCTGGGGAAGTAGATAAGGGGCCTCATTGCCAAAATCCCTAAGCATCCCTTTAAATCACAACCTCAGCTTTGTCAACAGTTCTCACCTGAGTGGTGCAAGGAGCCTGGACCTTTCATCCTGACATAACTAACTCAATACCACCAGTTGACTTTATCAGCTTTAAAACAACACTTAATGACTTTAGTTCATTCTTATTGATTGTGCATGCTGCCATGTCCATCATCCATAACACTAATGTCACTCACTACATTCGAACCCTGAAAAAACTCCATACAGTGATGCAGGAGCTATCATGATTCTACTTCAAGTCCTCTCTCAATTATTAATGACCTTATAAGGCAAAGGTGTATCATTGATTGTGCACATCACGAACATGTATACCACTGAGGATTTTGGATGTAATTTAGATGTAATAAACAGTTACGATTGTATACAACACCTAACTAAATTGTTACCGTAACACCTCCATTCAAGAAGCCTATTGCATGTACGGTCAGTGAATTCCATACCTGCCACGAGCTAGACGGGATCTCCGCGAATTTTCCGAGTCCTCCGAAGGTGTAGCATCTGTACATGTGGTCCAGGGACTCCGAGCAGTGCCAAAGTAAGCCGAAGCTCACCGAGTCCTTGTTTTTCAGATGGTCCTTGACAATCCACGCAGGGGATATAAAACTGAAACTACAGATAGCGACCAGAGCGGAGGACAGAAGGACCCAAAAGCAGCCCACGCAGCTGAACATCCTCGCAGCTTGGGGCAACGAGTAGCTCCGAGACAGATCGATCCCAACCCCGGCTTCTTTCTTCTTCCGATCCAGCAATGAATGCATTTGGAGCTCACACACCCAGAGAAGATCAGCTGAAGCTCTCCCCCAACAAATATTACATCAACAGCCTCCTGAAGCAAGATAAATAGTTAATTTGTTATCCGTAAAGATTATTATTTAAAGGGATATTCCAGTGACCTAAACATCGGCTCCTGATTTCATAAAATAGTCAAACATGAGCACGTCTAGGTAAACAAGCTGCCACCTCAACAAGAAGTAATGTCTACTTTAAATAGACTATCCGCTACTATACTTGAGAATATAGAAATGTGAGTCACCGCAGGACACAAAAGATGTTTATAACACGCACCCGAGACACAGATACGTAACTGTCAGTCCGTAGGATGGTCGCCACCTGGAACTGAAATACTCTTATCGAATTTTACGCACGAGATAAAAAATTAAACATATGGTTAGTGTTGCAGTTCTCTTTATAGGTCCGGTATTTGAGTCGCCGCGCTTTTTGCTCAGCAGGAGAAGCCGTGGTTTTGGTTAAGCGTGGTAACCAGTGGGCTTCACAACAAAAGTCTCCACATTGGCGCGCGCGTTATTGCGCGCTGTGAATACTCAGGTGGGCGTATCCCCATCATGAGAAATGTTGTAAACCTTCCCTTGTGTCTTATGTTGCTTGGCATATCAATTTTAGATGAGTGATATTAAACCATTACGCATACACATTTTACCAAAAATAATCAAACGTGCCCATATTTTACTGCAATTGTCTTTGGAAAACAACATGTACAGTGAAATACAGTAATTACTGGAAAATACGTTTTTTCCCCTTCGTTTAAACAAAATCACAGACTTGTTTATTGCTGTCATTCGCAATCATTCGCAGTTAGAGATAGACATGTATCTTGCTCATTGAGGTTACAATAGTCCACATTGCCCCCCACTGGTTAAACGGCATTGCAACAAGAGAAATCGCATTTTGCTGTTTTAAAACGACTTTAGCTACAAATAGGCAGAAAAGTTTTATTGTACGATAGCCATAAAATATTTACAATAAAGTATTTCATACTGTACAACAAAATGGGGATAAAACAATTTTGATGCACAAAACTGCAGCATCTCTATGAACTTATTCAAAAGCCAACCACACACTTGAAACACTGCACTGGGATGAGCACTAATTTGCTGAATTACAGGTTGCATCATTATCTTGCAATGCTAGAGGTTAAATACCCAAGTGCAATTAAGAACATGTTGGCCACAAACTAAGATCAGCCAACAAGCTGAAATGGAGCCAAATCAATCCCCATGTTTGGTGGAAAACAAGATTTGCATTTCGTGCAAAGAGGAATTCTGTCATTTTTCATCAGTGGTAGCACTTCTGTTCCTTCTAGTACTCTGCCAAATAAAAATAAAAACTAATATATATATATAAATCCAACACAATTTAAATATATTATAGATTAAGTACACATATGTCAGAAAAACAATATTAGTGGTACATAGTACCAAGAGTCTTTCTTTTCCACACATCTCAATGAGGTTCAAATCATAACAATATTAACATTATATTCAAAGAGTAGACTTTTCAATTGAACATTTGTAATTGAGATTTGCTTAGACATTGCTTTTGACAGTACATATAAAAAAAGAAAAGGTCAACAATCACCATAAAAAATAACTAACATGAATATATTGGGGTTAAAGAGAAATCTAAATATGTATAAAATTATATTGAGTAGCACGGAGTTGCTCTTTCTTTGCAACTGTAGAACTTCTTCAGTCCACAACAAGGAGTATTTCTGCATTTGTCTATGCTCTGTAATGACATGGACAAGGAGCCAGAGCTAGAGATACATGTGGTTAGCTAGACCAGGAAATCAATATGGTCCATTCCAGTTTCACTGTACCATGTCTGACCCACCCTCTACAGTACATTAGGGCACAGCCAGGAGGGCAAAACAAGTCAACCTATCATCATAGTAACCCACCCCACCGCCACAATACTCCAGGAGGGCCCAGGAATATTAGCAGGCTATGCATCAGCCACAAATAAAAACTTTACAAAGCACCTACTGGTGAATTCCATCTTAAAATTGTACGTGTCACTCTGAACCCTTTCAAAGCGATTTCATTAAAAACAAGAAATAAGGAATGGGCATAAGGGCAAGAGGTGGTGGTGGTGTAAGGAGAGACGATGTGCAGGAATCAAGAGAGGAGTGGACAACCTAATCTTCTTAGTGATCACTTTATGAAGGATGCTTCAGGTCCCTGCAGGCTCCCTCTTGGATGGCATAGTAACAGAGGTAACCACGGCAGGGCCGATGCTTTCTGAAGTGCTGCTTCTTCTGACAGCTCCCGGTCAGCCATATTTTGTGTCATAGCTTGTCATCTCTCCTTCCCTAGGGAATTTGTTCTGGAAGGAAGTCTGGTACTCTGATGCTCTTTGTGCCACTGCTTTGTTTTTCTTTTTCCTCTTCATTTGTTCAGCGATGCCTTCATAGTGTTACGAACAGTTGGAAGGATGGATGGATGATATACTTCAAGTTTTCCCGCTCACGCACATATAGTCACACACACACACACACACACCGGTACAAGTTAATGCAGGAGATCATGGAATGCATTTGTTCTTTGATCTCTATTGATGCGTTTCATCTTAAGGTAATTCCAGTGTACAGTTCATCACTGGACTAGGGGACGTGTCTGTCTGTCAGTCTGGCTCTATAGGGTGAGGGACGAGGGGAGTGACAATGCTTTGGTTCTCCACGGGAGGCTCATAACTGGGGAGAGAGATTGTCCATGTTTCATTGTCAATCATCATACAACAGTAAACGTGTCACGGGTGAGGAGTTATTTTATATAGTTGACTACAGTGGCAGATAAATGCAATGGCTTTGGACTGTCATAAATAGGAAACCAGAGCATACAGATATCCGTAACAATTACAAGGCATTTATAGAAATTGGGCTTGGCGAATTGTCTTCAATGCACTCAAGAGTTTGTACTTATCCAATGTGCAGTGTACTTATCAAGAGTCCACCATGTTGTAGATTGAGGCAGACTGACTTACCTTGGTGGATTCGCCAGGACTATCGTGGTGCGCCTGGTGTACGACGTCATTGACGATCATCTTAGCGATCTTCCAGGCCATCTCCTCCTGGGCCTAAACACACACGTTACGATTCAAAGTGTTCATCAAACCTAGTGTTTGTTAGTTCAAACAGATTCAACACAAGAGGAGCTTGTTTTGTTGTTTTACATACCTCATCAGAGTTGCCTTGAACAAGTTTCTTCATGGCTAGAGAGAGCATGGAACCTGTGAGGAGAGAGGGAAAAATAGGGCAATAGTAACGAGGACGAGCCTCTTATCTATTGCTCCTCTGTAAGCTACTGGACATATGAGGTACATGAAAAATATATCACAGAACAGAATTATCTTAGTATGTGATGTATGCATTTGGAGGAAACCGAGGGCTGGAAAAGCAAGTTTGTGATTTGAGCCATGAAATCTAGTAAGAAAATGTGTTTTACATATACAGTACAAGTTTAGTCCAGGCCTTATATCTATTTCCTCTTTTCTCAGACAAAGTTCTCTTCTAAGAAATCCTAAATAACAGATTCATGTTTTACTGTATAGTCTTTTATAAGATCTAAAAGCACCTTGGGTTATATTTGGGGGTGCCTCGCAAATTTCAACCCACTCTCTGATTGGGGTTAGGAAAAGAAGGAGGCAATACCCACACCATGGATGCCAAAGTGACATGGCACCAAAATCATACAAGCAACAATGAACAGTAGAGAGAAAGAGCTACGAGTGAGCGAGACAGGCATATATATATATACACACGAAACATTAAGGACAACCGGCTCTTTCCATGACAGACTGACCAGGTGAACGCAGGTGAAAGCTTTGATCCCTTATTGAGGTCACTTGTTAAATCCACTTCAAATCAGTGTAGATGAAGGGGAGACAGGTTAAAGAAGGATTTTTAAGCCCTGAGACAATTGAGACATGGATTTTGTATGTGTGCCATTCAGAGGGTGAATGGGCAAGACAAAATATTTCTGCCTTTGAATGGTAGTAGCTGCCAGACGCACCAGTTTGTGTCAAGAACAGTTTCCGTGACACCCCTTCAAATGATTGGATTCTACTATTTCAGCCACACCTGTCGCTGACAGATGTGTGCCTTCAGAAAGTATTCATACCCCTTGACTCATTCCACATTTTGTTGTGTTACAGCCTGAATTCAAAATTGATTATTTTTCTCACCCATCTAAACTGATTACCCCATACGACAAAGTGGATACATTTTTAGAATAAAAAAAATACAGAAATATCTCATTTACACAAGTATTCACACCTCTACTTTGTATAAGCGCCTTTGGTGGTGATTACAGCTTTGAGTCGTCTTGGGTATGTCTATCAGCTTTACACATCTGGATTTGGGGATTTTCTCCAATTCTTCCTTGCAGATAATTCTCAAGCTCTGTTAAGTGGGGAGCAGCAGTGAACAGCAACAGATTTTCAATGGGATTCAAGTCTGGGCTTTGGCTGGGCCACTCAAGGTCTTTCACATTCTTGTTCTGAAGCCATTGCAGGGTTGCTTTGGTTGTATGCTTGGTGTCCTTGTTCTGTTGGATCATAAATATTCGCCTCAGTCTAAGGACTTTTGCACTCTGAAGCAGGATCTCATCAAGGATTTGCCTGTATTTGGCTCCATTCATTGTTCCCTCTATTCTTAGCAGTCTCCGAGTCCCTGCCACTGAAAAGCATACCCATAGCATGATGCTGCCACCACCATGCTTCACGGTAGGGTAATCATTTTGTCAATTTTGAATTCAGGCTGTAACAACAAAATGTGGAATGAGTCAAGCGGTATGAATACTTTCTGAAGGAACTCTATAGCCTATAAATAATTGCTACATTAGTGTTTGCCTGTTACCTTTGGATTTCTTCACATCCGGTTCTGGTTCGGCCTCCCTGATAAACTGGCCCAGCTCGTTGACTTTCCCAAACGTCATTCTTCTGAACAGTGAGGGGAACATAGCCAATGAAGTCATACATATAGGATGTTAATGGAGACAGCACTGTTACTAGCCTGGTCCCATATCAGTTTGTGTTGTATGGCCAACTCCTAATAGTCATAGTCATTTGGTCCCAGCACAAACAGATCTGAGACCAAGCTAATCTCTTACTGCAACTAGGACACTACCGAGGCTGCCCAAGGCCGCACAAATATCCTATATCAGCCTGTGTTGGGCCATTAGACTGCTATCAGAGCTGATTGTAATGTAATGGGGATGACCTACAAATCTGCCATGTCACCGAGGACTGCATGGCAGTCTTTGAAAATATGTATTTGGAGCGGTTTAGTCACTTCAATGGTCATTACACACTGGCCTACTTAGCTAGCATCAAATAACTCTTGGGAAAATTACAGTAGTAAAATCAGGGCAGTTGAAGGGTAGCTATGGAGGAAATTTTGCACGATTATAAAAACAATTTTCACTCATTTTGTCCAGTAGAGAAACATGAAAACCCAAATCAAATATTTGAAATAGTAATGTCGTTTACAGAGCCATTTGAGGTGACTGTACTTGGAGAGTGGTGAGAATAAATAATTAAGGAGGCCTGAGTAGGCTATGCAGACTCACCCAGCATAGGGGCGCTGGTACAGGGACTCCGGATCCAGGCTGGCTATGTCCACTGTTATTGCTTCGTCAAAGTTTTTCAAGATTTTTATTGCTGCCACCTTTTTGGCACCTTGCTGTAAACAAAAAAATATATATTGATTTGCACATTTAGAGCAGAACTAGAGGGAGAATCAATCTATTTATGTTAAGTAAACACATTAATACCCACTGACTATTGAACAAAAGGTATGAGTGCTACTGCTGTTGAACATAATTGATTTGAGTGCACTTAGACAAACTTCTGATGAAGAGGAAAATGCCAGTAGAGCTAAAGTAAAAGTACAGGTGGTGAGCAGGTCAGGTGTGGTGTTATCTACCTGGGCTTGAGACCCCTCAGTGGCGTTGGTGCTGCGGTCAAGGTCAGAGGCCACGCCTTGACCGGGAGTGCTAGCCAAGACAAACTCATCCGCTCGGACAGAGTTGATAAGGTCACTCAGATACTTGTAGTAAAGGTTACTCGACAGGAAGCCTGGCATGTAGACCTGCGAGAAGAAAAATGACATTAACAAAGCTAAACTTCAAAATGCCTTTCAGTCACAAAGGTCTTCAGTTTTCTCCAGAGCCTGAGGAAGTGTTTCAACATCATCCCTAGCCTTGGCAACAAAGTCATACCACTGAGACATACAGTGCATTCGTTTAGTATTCAGGCCTCTTTTTCCACATTTTGTTACGTTACAGCCTTATTCAAAAATTGATGAAATTGTATTTTTCCCACCTCAATCTTCAACACAATACCCCATAATGACAAAGCAAATGTGAATGTATATAAAAAAATTCAACTGAAATATCACATTTACATAAGTATTCAGAACCTTTACTCAGCACTTTGTTAAAACACCTTTGCCAGCTATTACAGCCTCGAGTCTTCTTGGGTATGACGTTATAAGCTTGGCACACCTGTATTTGTGGAGTTTCTCCCATTCTTCCCTGCAGATCCTCTCAAGCTCTGTCAGGTTGGTTGGATGGGGAGCGTCGCTGCACAGCTATTTTCAGGTCTCTCCAGAGATGTTTGATCGAACTCAAGTCCGGGCTCTGGCTGGGCCACTCAAGGACATTCAGAGACTTGTACCGAAGCCACTCCTGCGTTGTCTTGGCTGTGGGCTTAGGGTCGTTGTCCTGTTGAAAGGTGAACCTTCACCCCAGTCTGAGGGCCTGAGCGCTATGGAACAGGTTTTCATCAAGGATCTCTTTGTACTTTGCTCTGTTCATCTTTCACTCGATCCTGGCTAGTCTCCCAGTCCCTGCCACTGTAAAACATCCCCACAGCACGATGCTGACACCACTATGATTCACCGTAGGGATGGTTCCAGATTTCTTCCAGACGTGACGCTTGTCATTCAGGCTAAAGAGTTCAATCTTGGTTCATCAGACCAGATAATCTTCTTGTTTCTCATGGCTGTCATGTGCCTTTTACTGAGAAGTGGCTTCCATCTGGCCACTCTACCATAAAGGCCTAATTGGTGGAGTGCTGCAGAGATGATTGTCCTTCTAGAAGGTTCTCCTTCTAGATTGTCCTTCTAGAGGAACTCTAGAGCTCTGACCATCGGGCTCTTGTTCACCTCCCTGACCAAGGCCATTCTTCCACGATTGCTCAGTTTGGCCCGAAGGCCAGCTCTAGGAAGCGTGTTGGTGGTTCTAAACTACTTCAATATAAAAAATGATGGAGGCCACTGTGTTCTTGGGGACCTTAAATGCTGCCGACATTTTTGGTTCCCTTCCCCAGATCTGTGCCTCGACACAATCTACGGACAATTCCTTCGTACTCATGGCTTGGTTTTTGCTCTGACATGCACTGTCAACTGTGGGACCTTATATAGACAGGTGTGTGCCTTAAACAAATCATGTCCAATCAATTGAATTTACCACAGCTGGACTCCAATCAAGTAGTAGAAACATCTTAAGGATGATCAATGGAAACAGGATACACCGGAGCTAAATTTCGAGTCTCATAGCAAAGGGTCTGAATACTTATGTAAACAAGGTATCAGTTTTTTTTTTATAAATGGGGCATTGTGTGTAGATTGATGAGGAAAAAATATAATTTTATCAATTTTAGAATAAGGCTGTAACGTAACAAAATGTGGAAAAAGGGAAGGGGTCTGAATACTTTACGAATGCACTATATCTATGGCTCTGGTACAACTACCTTCAATAACCCCAAAGGCCTGTCATTGGTCATCTAAGCCTCATGGTTTCAATCTAAAGGAGTTCCCAAATGTAAATACATTTGACATGTAATTTTTGTTTTTCTAGCTGAAGTCCTGGTGAGTTTGCAGTGACCCCGGTGTTTCCTATATGTTGACATATGTATTTGGCCCAGGTAACTGGGTGACCTACGACCCCTCACCTTTTCCATGGTGGTCCAGGCCTGTCTGAGAGGAGTGGTGAAGCAGTCAGGTAGAGGCCCTCCCTCCCTGCAGATATTAGACTCTATCTCCATCCGCACAGAGTCATCGAAACCCAGCGGGTTGGTGGCTTGGAGTGAGAAATACCTGGGGAGGAAACAGATGAGATTATTATTAAACTGGTGCTCAAATAAACAAGCCAGGCTGAGTAATGTGGAGGTGGTAGTCCTTTACACTCATACCAATATACAGCTGAAAATGTAAGACTTGGGCAGCAATAAACGCTTAAATTGGAACGCAGTGGCTGTCAAAGTTTTGCTGTACAATACGTCAGAATTTAGGCTCTGTGCTTCAAAGCACTGTATGGGTTCTGACTGACAGCCATTCTGAACTTGAGCACGTCGCGTGACATGAAGTTCGTTATTTTATAACTTAGCTAGTCATGCTAGCAATAGAACAGGCTTTCAAATGATGCCCACCTGACCCAGATTACAATTTATAAATGGACCATTTTTGGATTGCGTAAACAACAGTAATTGTGTGATGGCGTGGATGCAGGGTTGTGTTCCAAACAAAACAGTTACAAGTTGCTCTAGCTCCTCAACGGCACAGCTAGGAGAGCTAAAAATATATAGTTTTAAAATCACCTTATAGTCGAAGACCCTTCTTTGAGTCATAAAACTGCATTGAAATTATTGTGCTTGGAGACACCAGTTAGTCCTCTCGCTCAAACCCTTGTAATTTGTTTGTCTTATGTTGCACCTACCCCACATTTTCCTAGAATATTTTTATGTTACTGAATGTTTCCAGAGTATTTTCAGATCTCATTATCAAACAAATGTGACAAAAAGTACAATAAAATGTAAAACAGTACAACAGTGTAATGTTGTAATGTTTGGATTCAGTCGTGTCAGGTGAACTGTTGTGTTCTCACCTTTGGTCAAATAATTGCCATATAATCTCCAAACTGTTCCTTTTCTAAGATAGTGTGAAGGCCTAGGTAGTGTGAAGGAAAAGGTAGTGTGAAGGAAAAGGTAGTGAAGGCAAATATAGTGTAAATAGATGTCTATACCAATAGCGTTTACTGGTAGAATAGTGTGAAAATGTCGTCAGTCAGATGTCTACAGCGGGTGGTCTCCCAAACACAGCGCGCTGAACGATCGGCAGACAAACGCTAGATCCCTATTCGGTGAGACGTGTGTGAGCTGTTACTTGTCGTAAAGGATCATGGCGTCGTTCTGGGCCTCCAGGCCGTCGTACTGGCCAGCCTTAGCAGACAGCTGGTCCTGGAAGTTATCTGCTGCCAGCCAGAACTGCAGGACATTCACAGCGTCCTCCTTTTCCATGTACTGGGGAGACACACAACATACTAGCTTTATTACCAACGACACTTCTATTAACACCTACCATATGACACTAATGTAGAACAGAACAGAGAATAACAGAAGAGAAACAAAGAACACCAGTACCACTAATGAGTAAAACACCTATGAATGAACTTGATAAACTGTGGCTGTGTATATTTAATAGCGAACAACAGTAACATCAGTTGTGTTGCTCTTACCTCAGAGAAGTAGAAGAGGGCCGACTCACAGAATAAGATGTCTGCCAGGAACACAGAGCCACTTGTCAACACTTCGATCTGGTACTTACAGAAATGATGGCTGCGCAAGAATTCACTAAAGTGCCTGGGAAATATAGATTATACAGTTAAAGTCAGACGTTTACATACACCTCAGCCAAATACATTTAAACTCAGTTTTTCACAATTCCTGACATTTAATCCAAGTAAAAATTCCCTGTCTTACGTCAGTTAGGATCACCACTTTATTTTAAGAATGTGAAATGTCAGAATAATAGTAGAGAGAATGATTTATTTCAGCTTTTATTTCTTTCATCACATTCCCAGTGGGTCAGAAGGTTACATACAGTGGGGCAAAAAAGTATTTAGTCAGCCACCAATTGTGCAAGTTCTCCCACTTAAAAAGATGAGGCCTGTAATTTTCATCATAGGTACACTTCAACTATGACAGACAAACTGAGGGAAAAAAATCTAAAAAGATGAGGCTGTAATTTTCATGCATAGGTAACTTCAACTATGACAGACAAACTGAGGGAAAAAATCCAGAAAATCACATTGTAAGGATTTTTAATGAATTTATTTGCAAATTATGGTGGAAAATAAGTATTTGGTCACCTACAAACAAGCAAGATTTCTGGCTCTCACAGACCTGTAACTTCTTCTTTAAGAGGCTCCTCTGTTCCACTGTTACCTGTATTAATGGCACTGTTTGTTGAACTTGTTATCAGTTATAAAAGACACCTGTCTGGGCAGACTGTGTCGTATTGATACAGGTGTGCACGACTTTGGCCGTAAGTGAAATCTCGTCGGAGCTGATATGTGCCAGTCTCGAAGACTAGGAGTGTCATTGAGGAACACCAGAAACAAAACTGTATGACACGCACCAGGCTGGGAAGCATGAATCGCAATAAGGTAAGCAGCTTAGGTTTGAGATACTAACTGTGGGACGCAATTATTTGAAATGAAGACATTTAACTTGATAATCTCCTATCTGGGTCCACCGCAAGATCTCCACCCGTGGGGTTCTGGATGAAAGATGTAGGTGTGTTATAGTGATTGATATGGGATGGTGTGGTGGTTGCTGAGTGTGTGTTGGTGTAGCGAGATTTGACTGATCCATGTGTGGATTGTGTTTTGGTTTGGGGTGGGTGGGGAGGCTGTTGAGTAGTTAGTAGTTGTGTGATTGTTGTCTGTGGTGTGTTTGTGGTGTGTTTTGTTGGAGTGTTAGTGATGGGGTGGAGGCTTGGGTGTGTATGATTGATGAGTGGTGTTGGTGGGGTGACTTTGTTAGTGTAGTTGTGGGTACGTGTGCGTTATGTTGTGCTGATATGATGTGTGGTGTATGCTCTGCGTATATCGTCTAGGTATGTGGTTGGTGGTTTGGTGTGGTAGTGTGTTTCTGTTTGTTTGATCCTCAGCTATGCTGCAGTCGTGGGATGGGTGGTGTGTGCGTTTTTGTGTGATAGAGTGAGTTGTGTGATTGTGGGGTTTGAGATTGTTAGAGAGTAGTGTGTTTTTCTTTTGTGTGTTGGGGAGTGGTGGGATTGTGTGGCGATCGGGTGGTGGGTTCGTGTTGCGTTCGTTTGTTTTGTTGTGTGGATGAGTGTGTTCGGTTGTTAGTGGGTTGGGGTTTGGGTTAGAGGTGGGTGTGGTTGGTGTGTGTGGCTCTCGTAGGGGTGGTACGTTTGTATGTTTGTGTTGGTTTGTATGTTGGTGGTGTGTCGTGTTTTTGTTGATGGATGTAGGTGTTGGGTGAGTGATGTGTGTAGTGTGGTTGTGTGTGAGTTTCGGTTAGGTGGAGTGTGAGTTGTATAGTGTTTGTGTGGTTGGGAGGTATTGGTTAGGATGTTTGTGTTTGGTGTTTGATGTGGTATGTGTTAATGATTTGCGATGAATATGGTAGAGATTGTTGTTATGTTTGGGGTTTGTGGTATAAATTGTTTTTGTTGTGTTGGGTGTGTGTTGTTGATAGAGTTGGATGGATTGTAATGTGGTTTTTTTAGATTGTCGCGTGCTCGTGTGTTGGAGGGAAAGAGAAATGCCGTCGAGTTGGGCATCCAAGAACACCATACCTACTGTGAAGCATGGGTGGAAACATCATGCTTGTGGGGTTTTTTTCTGCAAAGGGACCGGGGAGCTGATCTGTGTAAAGGAAAGAATGAATGGGGCCATGTATCGTGAGATTTTGAGTGAAAACCTCTTCATTTAGCAAGGGCATTGAAGATGAAACGTGGCTGGGTCTTTCAGCATGACAATGATCCCAACCACCGCCCCGGGCAACGAAGGAGTGGCTTCGTAAAGAAGCATTTCCAAGGTCCTGGAGTGGCAGCCCGTCTCCAGATCTCAACCCCATAGAAAATCTTGGGAGGGAGTTGAAAGTCCGTGTTGCCCAGCAACAGACCCCAAACACATACTGCTCTAGAGGGATTTGCATGGAGGAATGGGCCAAAATACCAGCAACAGTGTTGTGAAACCTTGTGAAGACTTACAGAAACGTTTGTGACTCTGT
>NC_036860.1:41357661-41408472 GCF_002910315.2 Salvelinus sp. IW2-2015 | reverse complement strand
CTAAAAATATATTTGATTTGTTGAACACTTTTTTGGTTATTACATGATTCCATACTGTATGTATATTTCAAAGTGTTGATGTCTTCACTATTATTCTACAATGTGTAAAAAAAATCAAGAAAAACCTTTTGAATGAGTAGGTGTGTTCAAAACTTTTGACTGGTTTCTGTAGATTTTTGATTGTACCATATTGTTCATAGCGTATCCTTTGTAAAATCCTCTGTGGTAGCAGACTAGCAGTGTTTGTTTATTCAAGCCCATCCACACAGTGTTTGGGGGTTGTGTTTTGGTAGATTGCTAATTCACATCTCTCTTTAGGACTGTTGATTAGAGGCTTAACAAATTGATTTTTAGTTTGACAAAGGGCTCCTGGGAGCTGAGTGAGACTGTGAAACCAGGCACCAAGTGTGGTGCAGAATACCTTTCTCAAGCTCTCACAAATTAAACCCAGATTGGCTTTAAATGTTCAAGAGGCTTTAATGAAAGAAGTTTGTTTTTCAAGGTTTTCACACTGCAGGACACAAATTCGATTATTATACTTTGTGCCTGCATAATGATTTCATCAGGCAACTTCCTAATAAATTCCTTACTCTTCAGCCATGTTATCTACCGGATTTTGTAAAAAAAAAAAAAAAAAAAACTTAAAAAAAAACACACGCATCTTAATCTTGCAACTATAGGGGGTGCTGTCCGAATTAGCATATTTGTGTCTCCAAATTAAACTGCCTCGTTGCGTTAATTCTTGACGTACAAATATGCATATTATTGTTATTATTGGATAGAAAACACCTTCTAGTTTCTATAGAAGTTGGAATTTTGTCTCTGAGTGGTACAGAACAATTTCTACAGCACTTTTCATGACAGGGTTCAGATTTCAGAAATTTTTACCTCTGATCTGGGTCTGTTTATAGGCCACAGTGAATGCTATGAAGAAACGACACTGCTACGTCTTCCTCTGGGTGTCTGTACGTCATCACGTTTTCAATGAAGTCGATGGGACGTTCACAGCCATTATAAATGACCAAAAATGTACAGGACCGTCCTTCTCAACGTGCGCCTCAAGCGTGAAGGCCATCGGACCTGCCTCGTCCAAATCGTTTTCTAACCAGCAATATTTCTCGGTCATGTTTTCAGTCGTTATAGTTGTTAAAAACACATAATGTAGTTAATTTGGCCGTTTTATATCAATTTATATCCGTTTTAGTGCGATTTTGAGGAATTTCTTTGTTGTGCGTTCTGAAAGTTTGGACACGTTTTAGGGAGTCGGTCGTTGGTGGTGGCATTTCGAAGGACAGAGGACATCTATCGACCAAAAGACGTTTATAACATAGAAAGGATAACATTGCCAAGAATCTGATGGAAGAACAGCTCAAAGTAAGCAATATTTAATATGATAAACCGTGTTTCTGTCGAAATATTTTAAACGCATATTTCGCCATTTTGTTTGTATAGCCTTCACTTGGCCAACCCTGTATTGAAAAGTAAGGATAATTTTAAAAATGTAAAATCCGCGGTTGCATTAAGAAACTAATTTGTCTTTCGATTGCTGTCAACCCTGTGATTTTTAGTCAGTATATGATTAGCTTTCAATTAAACTAGATCACTCTGATAGATGACGTCAGACATAATTTGAGGCTTGATTTCCTAGTATTTTTATTGTGTAACCACGGTTTTGTATGGCTAAATATGCACCTTTTCGAACAAACTGTATATGTATATTGTAAAATGATGTTACAGGAGTGTCATCGGAAGAATTCTGAGAAGGTTAGTGAAAAATTAATATACTTTTGGCGGTGATTACGTTATACGCTCTTTGGCTGAATCGATTGCTCTGGTACGTGTGTTTTCATTTGGTATGCTAACTTATCGATTTATTGTGTTTCGCTGAAAAACGCTTAGAAAATCTGAAATATGGTCTGAAACACAAAACTGGGTCTTTCCATTGCTATGCTTTGTCTATTTTTATTTGAAATGTTTTATGAGAGTAAATTTGGTCATACACGTTGCTCTATCTAGTAATTCTAGTCGATTTGTGATGGTGGGTGCAATTGTAAACTGTGAATTTCTACCTGAAATAGCACTTTTTTTCTAACAAAAACTATCCTATACCATGAATATGTTATCAGACTGTCATCTGAAGAGGTTTTTTCTTGGTTAGTGGATATCAATATCTTAGTTGAGCCGAATTGGTGATAGCACCTGAAGGAGGAAGAAACTGATGGAGTTAAATAGTGGTGTATTTGTGCAACGTGTTAGCTAATAGATTTACATATTTTGTCTTCCCTGTAAAACATTTTAAAAATCTGAAATGGTGGCTTTATTCACAAGATCTGTATCTTTCATCTGGTGTCTTGGACTTGTGATTTAAGGATATTTAGATGCTACTATCTACTTCTGAAGCTATGCTAGCTATGCTAATCAGTGTGTGGGGGGTGGGGGGTGCTCCCGGATCCGGGGTTGATACTCGTGAAAGGTTAAGGAGGGCACAGAGTCCACTTAGCCTTGTTTTTTTTTTTTTTTACCTTTATTTAACTAGGCAAGTCAGTTAAGAACAAGTTCTTATTTTCAATGACGGCCTAGGAACAGTGGGTTAACTGCCTTGTTCAGGGGCAGAACYACATATTTTTACCTTATCAGCTCAGGGATTTGATCTTGCAACCTTTCGGTTACTAGTCCAACGCTCTAACCACTAGGGTACTTGCCGCCCCTTGTGTTAAGTGATTGCAAGCTGTGCCAATTTATTCCCTCAGCCAAAGATGTTGAAGTCAAAATAAGCTAAGTTGGCCTTTATATTCAATCAAAATCATAAAAGAGACAGATGGATATTTCTCCACAGGGATTTCATGTTTGAATTGTTCTATCAGCCTCCTCCACACAAGTGAGTGCAGGTAGCCTAGATGTTAGAGTGGTGGGCCAGTAACCAAAAGGTTGCTGGATTGAATCCTCAAGTTGACATGGTAAAAATCTGTTGTTCTGCGCCCGGGGAACCCACTGTTCTCTGTAGATGTCGATTAAGGCAGCCCCCAGCACCCGATTGATTCAGAGGGGTTGGGTTAAATGCGGGAGACACATTTCAGGTTTTATTTTTTATATTTCTTCACCTTAATTTAACCAGGTAGGCCAGTTGAGAACAAGTTCTCATTTACAACTGCGACCTGGCCAAAATAAAGCAAAGCAGTGCGACAAAAACAACAACACAGAGTTACAAACGTACAGTCAATAACACAATAGAAAACTCTATGTACAGTGTGTGCAGATGTAGTAAGATTAGGGAGGTAAGGCAATAAATGGGCCATAGTGGTGAAATAATTACGATTTAGCATTAACACTGGAGTGATTGATGTGCAGATGATGATGTGCAAGTAGAGATACTAGGGTTCAAAAGAGCAAAAAATATATATAACAATTTGGGGGTGAGGTAGTTGGGTGGCCTATTTACAGATGGGCTGTGTACAGGTGCAGTGATCGGTAAGCTGCTCTAACAGCTGATGCTTAAAGTTAGTGAGGGAGATATAAGACTCCAGKTTCAGTGATTTTTGCAATTTGTTCCAGTCATTGGCAGCAGAGAACTGGAAGGAAAGGCAGCTAAAGGAAGTGTTGGCTTTGGGGATGACCAGTGAAATATATCTGCTGGAGCGTGTGCTACGGGTGGGTGTTGCTATGGTCACCAGTGAGCTGAGATAAGGCTGGGCTTTACCTAGCAAAGACTTATAGATGACCTGGAGCCAGTGGGTTTGGCGACGAATATGTAGCGAGGGCCAGCAAACGAGAGCATACAGGTCGCGGTGGTGGGTAGTATATGGGGCTTTGATAGACTACATATAATTTGCTGAGTAGAGGGTTGGAGGCTATTTTGTAAATGACATCGCCGAAGTCAAGGATCGGTAGTATAGTCAGTTTTACGAGGCTACAGTTGTAGTCGGAAGTTTACATACTCCTATTTTAGCCAAATACATTTAAACTCAGTTTTTCACAATTCCTGACATTTAATCCTAGTAAAAAGTCCCTGTCTTAGGTCAGTTAGGATCACCACTTTATTTTAAGAATGTGAAATATCAGAATAATAGTTGAGAGAATGATTTATTTCAGCTTTTATTTCTTTCATCACATTCCCAGTGGATCAGAAGTTTACATACACTCAATTAGTATTTGGTAGCATTGCCTTTAAATTGTTTAATTTGGGACAAACATTTCGGGTAGCCTTCCAAAAGCTTCCCACAATAAATTGGGTGAATTTTGGCCCATTCCTCCTGACAGAGCTGGTGTAACAGAGTCAGGTTTGTTGGCCTCCTTGCTCACACACACTTTTTCAGTTCTGCCCACAAATWTTCTATAGGATTGAGGTCAGGGCTTTGTGATGGCCACTCCAATACCTTGACTTTGTTGTCCTTAAGCCATTTTACCACAACTTTGGAAGTATGCTTGGGGTCATTGTTCATTTGGAAGACCCATTTGCGACCAAGCTTTAACTTCCTGACTGATGTATCTAAGATTTATCGGTGGTGACAGTGTTTCCTAGCCTCAGTGCAGTGGGCAACTGGGATGAGGTCCTCTTATTCTCCATGGACTTTACAGTGTCCCAAAACATTTTGGAATTAGTGCTACAGGATGCAAATTTCTGTTTGAAAAAGAGAACCTTTTGCTTTCCTAACTGACTGTGTATATTGGTTCCTGACTTCCCTGAAAAGTTGCATATCGCGGGGACTATTCGGTGCTAATGCAGTACGCCTCAGGATGTTTTTGTGCTGGTCAAGGGCAGTCAAGTCTGGAGTGAACCAAGGGTTATATCTGTTCTTAGTTCTACATTTTTTGAACGTGGCATGCTTATTTAAGATGGTGAGGAATGCACGTTTAAAGAACAACCAGGCATCCTCTACTGACGGAATGAGGTCAATATCCTTCCAGGATACCTGGGCCAGGTCAATTAGAAAGGCCTGCTCGCTGAAGTGTTTTAGGGAGCGTTTGACAGTGATGAGGGGTGGTCGTTTGATTGCGAACCCATTACGGACGCAGGCAATGAGGCAGTGATCGCTGAGATCATGGTTGAAGACAGCAGAGGTGTATTTAGAGGGCAAGTTGGTTAGGATGATATCTATGAGGGTGCCCATGTTTACGGATTTAGGGTTGTACTTGGTAGGTTCCTTGATAACTGCCCTTTGGCAGTTCTATCTTGACTGAAAATGTTCCTAAGCCAGGATTCATAGACGGCTAGGATATCAGGGTTGGCGGAGTGTGCTAAAGCAGTGAATAAAACAAACTTAGGGAGGAGGCTTCTGATGTTAACATACATGAAACCAAGGCTTTTACGGTTACAGAAGTCAACAAATTAGAGCGCCTGGAGAATAGGTGTAGTACTGGGGGCTACGGGGACTGGGTTAACCTCTACATCACCAGAGGAGCAGAGGAGGAGTAGGATAAGGGTACGGCTAAAGGCTATAAGAACTGGTCGTCTTATGCGTTGGGAACAGAGAATAAAAGGAGCAGATTTCTTAGCGTGGTAGAATAGATTCAGGGCATAACACGCAGGCAATGGTATGGTAGGATGTGAGTACAGTGGAGATAAACCTAGGCATTGAGTGACGATGAGAGAGGTTGCATCTCTGGAGGCACCAGTTAAGTCAGGTGAGGTCTCCGCTTGTATGGGGGGTGGAACAAAAGAGCTATCTACGGCATGTTGAGCGGGACTGGCAGCTCTGCAGTGAAATAAAACAATAAGAACTAACCAGTTGAAGGCATTCAGTTGTACAACTGACTAAGTATCCCCCTGTCCCCTGTTGAAATAGATGAACATGACTGTCAGTGGACTGTAGAGCTGCTGCTGATCAGCCAGTGTAAAATCCCATTCGGCATGATCATGTAATGGAAGTGTGTTAGTCTAGTCAACAACGCATACATACTGGGTTGACTGTTGAGACCTATATAATGGTTAAGATATAATGATGGTTTTTGAAAGGTCTGAGATGAGATATCAGGCATGTTTGAATAAAGGTTGGGCTTGTGGTCCGAGGTCTTTAAATTATATTTAAACATCTTTGTGTTGTGAGATGATATTCTGAGTGAAATGTCTGTGGCTTATCTTAATGTATTGATGCTGATAGCCGGGGCAATGCTTTACTTCAGAGTGTAGTGAAATGTGCTGTAGCTTTTGACATTTGTACGATTTGTACCATGCTGTCAGTCATGATTAAAGATGGTTCTGCTCTATTGATTTATGTCTACTTATTATTTACTTGGTGTACTTGATCCTCTCACCACCTTGCTCTGTGGTAAGTATTTTGTACCAAAGCCTGTTTTTATTGCTGGATTATGTAACTGTCAATATGGCTTCATCCTCCAGTATGTCAAGAGGCTTGTCTCATGTCAGTTGTCAGCATTGTTGTGTTAGAACTGTAAACTCTAATCAGCTCCTCTTCATCAGCTCCTCTTCGTTATTTCATTGTGTTACTTTTTATTTTATTTTTTACTTTCGTTTATTTAGTAAATATTTTCTTAACTCTATTTCTTGAACTGCATTGTTGGTTAATGGCTTGCAAGTAGATATTTCACAGTAAGGTCTACTACACCTGTTGTATTCGGTGCATGTGACAAATACAATTTGATTTGAAAGGGCTTGTCACAGTGATGATAGGCAATCTGGACTAACAGGGCTTTGATGGATGGATTTCATTACCCTAGCATTGTTCAGACTGGTCAGACATTACACAATTCAAAATCTGCTTTAATTCGTGATGTTTYATGTTGGTTTGGGTGTTTCTTCCAAATAACATATTGAACATTTTATTCAAATGATTCACTTGTTCTAATATCTAGTCTGTGTTTGAGGATGTTGCAGCATCATTTCTCAAATGCCTCAGTTTAAAAGTAGGGAACGCATCAACACATACCTGTCCAAACTACACACACTGTTTCAACACCTTGATTTATTWGTTTGTGTCAGAACACCTAACATACATTACTATCACCTGACTAGCTAAGGCAGAATGTTAGGCTACATTCTTGTGAGGTGGTGATAAATAGAATTTCCATCATGTCCTTGAGGCAATTAAAAAATTTACTTGATGTCTCTGCTTATTTAGTAAATGTATGTCCTTTTGTTGCGATCATCAAGACAGTGTCCCCTAGAGACCGTGACTCCACTTTCTGGTGTCCCTCTGTCTGCTCCTGAGACCCAGCCAGAGCCTGTTTCAAATACCACAGCACTTATTAAAGGGCAAATCCGGCACTTTTAACATGTGTGTTGTTATGAAGTATTTAGTAGTCCTACACAGTTTTAGGGTAATTTTATGATTTCATGTCTATTGACWGTTTAGTGATGAGCAAAGTGATGATCCCTGAGATTACTAATAAAATGAATTATGAACAGTAGTTTTTTGCTATCGATATAGCCTGTTTTCTATATATCTATATATATTTTCTATATATATATATCTAATAACATCTGTAAATATTTTAAATAGACGCACAAAAACCTATAGAATGATATTTATAGTCCGCTGACTCCAATATTTTTATGTTGTTCAAGGCTCAAACTCCCATGATTCATTTGGCAAAACCACTCCCACCATCACTTTTCCAAGTTGCGGTTGCAGCCATTGTGCGCTTTCCAAATAGCCTATATTTTTTGTAGTGAATTACTTGTAAACTTCATACTTTTTTATTAGTTCTAATAGGCCTACGGTGTTGTTGGATGGATGGTTGCTTGGGCAGTTGCTTAGGCTGTATTTAGATTTTTGAAGACTTTATTTCAGATGCAGCTAGCATTGCTATGTTACCATCAAAGATATTGCAGGCTTCAATCATGATAAACTAGGGTTCCGTAGTGATTTGCCTGTAAATTTCATAATGAATGTTGTTCTTACAGGCCTAGCGTTACATGTTGTTTGGACTGTTTTTTAAGACAGTCGCTAACAAGTTTGCTGTTGTTGCAAATACTATTATTTCAGATATAGCAGTTGAGCTAGATAGCATGCTAGCTAACCAGCYTCATACAAGTKATTTATGGTTAACACCTTTTTTTTTAAATGTTTAGTGTAATGCATTATTGGTGACAATGGCTAGGTTTCCATCCAATTGGCAACAGATTCTCATGCAAATGTTCATGCCTTTTCAACTCTACCAATAGTTTTGTCACAAACTGTAGCGTTATATGGTCTTGGCATGTGCGCTCAACCATTGCAAATGGGTAGGCTAGTCTACATGATGAGATTATTATGGATAATATTTTTATTTGTCAAACATCGATCATCATATCACCAGAATAAGACCCTGATATTTATAGGAAAGGTGCATCAAGATCACCATGCAGTTTCACCACCCTGTGAAGTTCATAATGTATTTATCCGTAGCCTTATAAACTGAATGGTTTCCTGAGTCGTWGTGGGAGGACCACACACCATATCATAGCGTGAACCAAAACTTCCTGTTTCCATCACAGCTGTCGTTTAGTTGCATAAACGWATGATTACAACCCAAAGTAATGTGAAATGAACTCATAATATAAGCTTCATGTTAACTTGCTAGCCAACTAAGCTAACTGCAGGCTAACATTATTATACCTCAGAGAGGTTTAATGGCGGAGCATTGCACCATGGGAGATGAAATGCACCCTGGGAATTGTAGTATACTGTAGACCAGGGAAATGAAAAGCTTAAATGCAGTATGACTTAAAATGCTAAAACATCAACGTGTATCATATCTTACAGTAGTGCATATATACTAACAGCACAATAACTGGTTATTAAGTGGTAGAATTGTCGAGAGATAGAGAGACGTCAGACAAGGGGCCACAGTCACGTCCAGATGACTTATTTAAGCACTTCATCAATATTTAAATGAAGCCTTCCTTCACTGTGAGAGTAGAGAATCCCTAGTGGAGCACCAGAAGGAGAGGAGATAAAGAGAAGCAGTTTTTACTCTATAAATAACACCTTTATCATCAGCCCTGATGGGGTGAAGTGGTGTGTACTAGTAGCTACTTCATGGATGGGTCCTTCCTTTACCGCATACCTGTTCTGATTTAGACACTGTGCTGTGCTCACATTGAATGGATGCAGTTTGAACTTTTAAGGTCTTGTGGTGTGTCACTGTTCAAAGGGACAGTTTTACTCAATCATTTTATAGCCTTTTCCAGTGTCAGTGTCTTGGCTTAAAGAGACACTAGATATTTGAAATTGTCTCTGTGGATCAATATCAGTTAAGCCAAAACAAATATCTCTGCTGTATTAATAGCACGAATACAAGTCCACAGCTGTAACTGGTGGCTTGACAGTGTTCATACTGACTGACTAAAGAGCAAAGAAGATCCCATTGTGATGAGTTATTCAGCCCAGACCCTCTGGGCCTGTCTGAAACACACTGTGTACCGGTCATTAGGAGGTCAGTATGAATCATCAGAACCAACTAAGGTTATGAGGCCTTCACACCTGCTGCTTTGTTTACTGCACACTGTCCACTTCCATTTCATTAAGAACCCACTGAGAGATGTTTCACTTGCTGTAAACATCGACCACATACTGACTAGCTAGCATAGTTGGCTAGCTGTTGTAATTGGGCACCCACTCAACAACATATCTTTGTCTCGGTAATAGATTAATGAGTGCTGTTGTTATAGTTTCAAGTTTTGTTGTGTTTTGCTGTATCTATGATGCGAAGGCCTATCAGGCGTGTCATATTTCTCCCTTCATGGTGTAGTTAAGCCCAGTCTGTCTCAGCCAGATGAATACTGCAGCCTCTGTCAGTGACTGATGGGGAACAGGCACCCACAGGTTTCTCACCATCTGTGTTGCCTCTCCAGAAGTATGATATTATAATATTATGTACTTCATTCATCAGCCCAGAAACCTCATCATTTAGACATTACCACAAGTCGTTGTGACTGATTTGAGAAACCTAATAAGGGGTTCTGGTCTGTCCTCATGCCTAGCAAGCGAGGCTTCCCTGAGTGTGTGATGAATGATGTGAGTTATCCCTCGGCCTGACTGACTGTCACAGTGAAGGATGGAGAGAAGGAGGAAGAGGACGAGACGAGGGGAGGAGAGGGTTGCAGAGCAGCTGGTTGTCTGTGAACGTGCCCAGACACCAGACTGGAGCTGCGTCTGAAATGGTTCTCTATTCCCTATATAGTGCACTATTTTGGATCAGGGCCCTGGTAAAAAAAAAGTAGCGCATTATATAGTAAATAGGGTGCCATTTCGAACACACTCTGGGGGCCTGTGGAGAGGCCTGGAACATGTGGCCCCGAGGGGGCATTGTATGTCTTTGTTGCCCCACGGAGCCCACCTCAGACTGGGGCACAGTCACTCTCTCTATCCCCTTCTCATCACTGTCATATGAATTAATCAAACGTGCCTCAATACCACTGGGACTCCTCATTCCTCTCTAGCCTCCGTAAGCATTCTACCATGACAGACACACACACACTCACTCAGAACAGACTCAGAGCAGTGGTAATGATGCTGGTCATAAGAAATCACGACTCCACACCCACTCAATATATTCGGGTGGCGCTTTAAAGAGAAGGATTAACATGCAAACAGTCTATTTATGCAAAATATTTAGATATTTCTCATCTGACATAAGGTTTGTACACAAATACACCTGCTGTTGGTCTGTTTACTGAAGTACATACAGCATGCATCCATGTCATGAGAAGACTGTGTCCCAAGCAACCCCCAAAGACTGTGTTGGTTTACCTGGTGTGGTTCTGCAGTGATGGACTCAGACAGAAGGAGAAAGGATCATTGGAGAAGGAGAAGGAAGAGGCAACACAGCAGCATCTCTGAGTTTAAAAAGTCAATGCCCATAATTAGATTTTTCAAATGTTGCAGCAGATATCAGAGACTTGTAAAGAAAATAGAGAAAGGAACAATCACACACATAGTGACAGAGAGGGAGACACACTTAAAGATGGAAAGATAGAGAGAGGTTCCCTTCAAGCCGGGTCACTCAATAAGGGACCAATTCAACCAACCGGAGATGACACATCAGTTCACTCCCAACTTCATTTCTCCTACTGTGGCTTTTACCATCATTAATATTTCAGACACATACATTGTGAATGAGAATGAACCCACTGCCCCTCCCTCTCCTCACACAACCCTCCCTCCGTTTTCAGACACACCCCTCCTGCAGTGAGAATGGCGCCCCCCAGTAATGCAGAGTCCTGCTATGAAAACACTGCTAGTGTGTGTGTGCACATGCATGTGTGTGTGAGAGAGAGGGTGCATGCATGTGCGTGTGAGGATGTCTGTGTGTGCATGTATATGTGTGTTTAGAGTTTGCCAAAAGGGTTGGAACCAAAATTATTTTCCAGTCGTTCTGACCAGCAAAATAAAGTTCTAAACCAGTTAAATCGTTCCTTTTTTTTGCAGAGCGGCACCAGAATTCAAATATAAACATGTCTTACCTTTTTGTAGTTAATAAATCCAATGTGATAACTATAGTCTCCTTAACTAGCATTGAAAAGGTCTTCTCTGAATCACGCTTGTAATGTTAGTAGATTACTAGACCATGCTTTCGAGGGGGAGGGGCAGTTTGCCTACACATGCACACACCAGGGTTTCCATTAGCCGGAAGGGCTAATTGCTGGCTTTTGGGCGATAAAAAAAATTAAATGACGATAAGTAAAATCGTCCAGGAAAGACATTCTATCATAGCCTACACCCCGAATTCACACTTCAGAACCATTCTCACACTCCTTGCGCGCACGTACGCCTGCTGCTGAGGAGAGAGCGAGAGAGAGAAGAACAAACACTTTTGTAGATACAACCCATATTTATGTTTATTTGTTTTCCCTTTTGTACTATAACTATTTGCACATCATTATAACACTGTACATAGCCATAATATAACATTTGAAATGTGTTTTTTGTTTATCTATTTCACTTACTTTGGCAATGTAAACATATGTTTCCCATGACACTTGTTATTATTGTAAGCCTATTTATGAAATCAAAACCAGTTCTTTAAATATGCTAATTAGGTTCCAACTGTAATGCTGTGTTTGCCTTAATATAATAGGCTGCTCATATTTTCCCTATAAACATTGGCTTCTTACTTTTGATATTAAACTTAACCTTTATTTATCTAGACAACACCGGCCAAACCCAGACGACGCTGGGCCAATTGTGCGCCACCCTGTGGGACTCTCAATCATGGCCGGTTGTGATACAGCCTGGATTCGAACCAAGGTGTCTGTAGTGACGCCTCTAGCACTAAGATGCAGTGCCTTAGTCCGATGCACCACTCTGGAGCCCATAAATTGCATGTCAGTGTCGTAGCATGCTTCTCCTTCGTATACACTACCGTTCAAAAGTTTGGGGTCACTTAGAAATGTCCTTGTTTTTGAGAGAAAAGCATTAAAATAACATAAAATTTATCAGAAATACAGTGTAGACATTGTTAATGTTGTATATGACTATTGTAGCTGGAAACGGCAGATTTTTTTATGGAATATCTACATCGTCGTACAGAGGACCATTATCAGCAACCATCACTCCTGTGTTCCAATGGCACGTTGTGTTAGCTAATCCAAGTTTATCATTTTAAAAGGCTAATTGATCATTAGAAAACCCTTTTGCAATTATATTAGCACAGCTGAAAACTGTTGTCCTGATTAAACAAGCAATACAACTGGCCTTTAGACTAGTTGAGTATCTGGAGCATCAGCATTTGTGGATTAGATTACAGGCTCAAAATGGCCAGAAACAAATAACTTTCTTCTGAAACTTGTCAGTCTATTCTTGTTCTGAGAAATGAAGGCTATTCTTTGTGAGAAATTGCCAAGAAACTGAAGATCTCGTACAACGCTGTGTACTACTCCCTTCACAGAACAGCGCAAACTGGTTCTAAACAGAATAGAAAGAGCAGTGGGAGGCCCCGGTGCACAACTGAGCAAAAGGACAAGTACATTAGAGTGTCTAGTTTGAGAAACAGACGCCTCACAAGTCCTCAACTGGCAGCTTCATTAAACAGTACCCGCAAAACACCAGTCTCAACGTCAACAGTGAAGAGGCGACTGATGCATTTAGTGCTCTAATCTCTGACAACTGAACCGTGAGGTGGACAATTATTGTTTTAGGAAAGTACATTTAAAAAAATTAATTGCCGATAATGTTTTGCATATGCTACACATCGAAATTGTGTTTTGTAATTTGTTATAGGCTGTTTAAGGATATGTAAATGTGGTTCATTTGGCCAACATCCCTCGTTTATTGATGGCGCTGGCTGTGCCAGTTTGGATCTGAATGCATATGGATGTCCCGTATTAACCAGTTCCCATGCTTTTAAAATGAAGGTTCTGTTACGGAACTTTTCCTCAAATGTTCAATTCTGTTCCCTAAACCGGTTCCAACCCCTGGTTTGCCAGAGCTCCAGGTAGTTCGTGATCCTGCTCTCTGTTGGACTGTTCACATGAAAGGGAAGAGAAGAGAGAGCTCTGATGTCAGCCTCTGCCAACAAGACAAATCATCCTTTTCCTCCCCCTCTTTCCTTCCTCTCTTCCTCCTCCATCAGTCTCTCTCTTTCATCATACTGTACAGTGAGATTTACTTTGTGGAGGCACAATACACTGTGTTAAAAGCAGCAGTCATTTCTGCTCTATTGTGAGTGTAGAACAGCTCTGCAAGAGTCTGTGAGACTGAGGGAAGGAGGAGGAGGAGCAGAGAAGGAGGAGGAGGGCCGGTCTGTGTGTGTGTGTGTGTGTGGCCATGGAAGCCACTCCCCCTCTGTGCTGATTCCAGCCGTCACTGGGCTAATGAAGCCCACACGGCTCTGCCTGCCAGCCAGTGTGTCACTGCAATGTCACCCATCTGAATGACACATACACACATACACGTACACACACTCAAGCAGCGGGACAGCCTGCCTCCACTCACTCTGCCTCAGGAAGAGCTGGAGAGAAGAGCGAGAGAGAGAAAGGAAGGAAGGAGGGAATATTATTTTTGTCCCCTGTATGTTTTTGTATCTCTACCGGTGTATCGGACTTAGACGTTGCTACTGTTAGATAGAGAGCTTCTCTGAGCAGAGCCGGCCTTCCCCGCTGCCAGGGTTCTTGGATTAGTCCGTCCCGGTGGGGAGAGCTGCCGACCGGACCAGCATGGGGAACCAGGCGGGAAGACTGGAGGAGTCCGAGTCAGGTCTGCTACCTTACCGTACCGTACTGTATCGTATGCCAGCTTAGCACTGTTTACTCACCACTCCAACAGCAATACTCATTCACTTCATCAGTCTATCTTTCTCCCCCTATCTAGTCTCTCCCCCACCACCCTGTCTCTCTGACTCTGTTGATTTGGGGGGCAAACAAAGCCATGCGTTGCCAAATAACCTAGTTATGAATCTGATCTCAGGCCGTGTCAGTAAATCCCATTTAAAAGATTAATTGTCAGACATATGGAGCTGTACCTAGGCTTAGTGCCAGTGGCCTGAAGCTTCATACGTGAGTGTACTTGATGGTTTGTACTGTAGGTTTACTCTGCCCTTCTTCTCTTGTTGCTCAAATGCTTCAAAGAAGGATATTAATTGACTAGTAGCGTGTTTGTTTGCATGTGTGTGTGCATGTCTTGTGTATGTTTGTGTATGTGTGAGTGGTTCACGGTGTCTGGACATGAAAAGTGCTGAGTGTGTTTTATCTTCCAGCAGCTTCCTTTCTGTCAGAGGCAGGGAATCAGCCAGAGGAGATGGTATCGCTGTCCCATGTTCTCTCTCTCTCACTCTCACTCTCACTCTCTCTCTCACTCTCTCTCTCTCTCCCCCTGTCCCTCTCCCTATTTTCCCCCCTAAGGATAGACTGCTTAACACATTTCCACTTCAAAGTCTCTTTTAACTTCATTCAGCAGCCTTTAACGTCACATTAGTCAGAGAAACCACTGGTATCTCTCTCTCACTCTCATCTCTATTTTCTCTCTCATCAACAAATGGCCCATTCAGGTTGTTTCCTACCTCTGTCCTATCCACGAACAGCATATCTGCATTATCAGCTCCCGTCTGTGGGCTCAGTGGCTCCAAGTGTAAAGTAACTGATACAGAGGTGTGTGTGTGCCATTCATCTTTGTGTGTGTTTGTAGGAGTGTGTGTGGGAGCACCTCCGTATGTAGCCGGATCTCTTTCCACCCCAGCCAAAGGGGTCTGTTCAGTGTTCTAGTGTGGGCAGCTAGTGAAGTCTCTCTGTTGCTGTAGCTAAGCAGGCAATAGAGAAAAGCCAGGCAGCCAGTGAGGCCACAGCCCACACTACACAGTGTAGCGGTTATCAGCTAGTGAGTGTTAAGTCGTGTCATTTCGGAGCGGTAGTGTGTGTGGTGTGAGATAGCACGGCAGACTCTGATTCAGAAGGCTTCAGTAGGGAGCTGCTGCATGCCAGCAGGAGGGATTAGACTCTTGGTTCCTGTCACACAAATGTCTCTACTCGACTGCTCGCGAATAGGTCACTCAAAAGAGGGAGAGCATTTAGTTCACACACAGAGACTCTGTATCATTGTTCAGATATCATGGAGGGCTTAGGTGTTTACATAGTTTTTGGGGGGATTTAGCTTCTAGCCAAGGCATAATGAATTATTTGAACTTTTCATAACATTTCATAACATATTGTTATTACTGTAGATCTAAATTGGTCCCAGTTGGGGTGAAGAACACTTCAGACATGACTCGTCTGTACTGAACACACACTGAGGTGAGGTGTCCTAATGTCACCTTCTCAGGGTGACTTGTCCTCTAGAACAGCTGGAAATAAACCCATCATCCCCGTGGCGTGATCCAGCTATGCTGTCACTTCCTGCTGTCTGTCTGACACAGTGTGTTTGTGTAACTGCGCGTGTGTGTGTTCCAGTTCATATGAAGCTAAACATCTGTCATCTGTCAAGTATTTTGATTACATTCGGTTCACACACACACACACACACACACACAGTCTGTTCAATCCCATAAAGCCCTGTATTATAATTTGATGAGCTCTACTATAATGTTAATCAATCATGCTATTGTTATTCTCATACCTCCACTGCCCCATCCAATCAAACAAGCCTCCATATAGTTAATGACAATTGATTATGAAATGGGTAGATTTTTCCTCATGTACTGTAGCCTAATCTCCTGATGTATAGAAGTCTGCAGAGGAGAGGATAAATTGATTCATGAGAGAGGGATTTGATCAAGGACACAGAGGATTTTAATCAATTTCTCATCAGGGCTGCTTCCTATACTGGTGTTTACTGACACCTAGGATAATGCAGTCCACATTAACACGATTGCTCCCAAATAAAGGCCTAGCAATAATCCTTATGATGTTTGCTCCTTGTGAGTCTATTCTAGGCCTGGTTAATGTAAAATCATTTTGTGACTTTGGTGTAAAAAGGGCATTATAAATACATTTAATTGATTGATTGTTTAGCCTCAATTTATCGGGTAGACTGTGAGAGCCTCTGTCTGGCCAGCTGTGGTATGTCTCAGATAGTATCTGGTAGAGTAGAATAACACAGCTGTTATGTGTAAGGTACGGAAGCAGACGTCGGAAAAGGAGGGAGCTCTGATTAACACTGTCAGTGATTAACACTGTCTGTTATCTCTGAGTGGAAGGATGAGATGGTTTTAAGTCATCTGGCCAGTACAGTCTGCGATAGTAGCGATACTGCTGTTTGTTTCTGAACCACTACCAGTGTGATTCACTGTCTTGTTTTTGCATCTTGCATCTTGTCTGTATGCTGCACAAAATACTTTCCTTATTAGAAGATTAAAAAATAACCTTTTCTAAAATGATATAAGCACCACCCTTCTTCTGACTGGGTGAGTCAGTTGTCCAGCGCTCTATTACACACTGGAAGAGTGGCCCAGTGCCCACACTCAGCAGATACTGTGATGATGACCTTATCAGTTAAATATTATGGCTTAACAGAACAGTGGGCCTATTTTCAGATCCGATTCCATGCAGTCCAGAGCTGTCTGGAAGCAGAATAAAAAACACGGCCCGTGGCGACTGGCAAGATGTTTGTCCAGTGAGGTGAGAGGGGGAGTCAGAGAGAGAGCGGGGAGAGAGAAAGAGAGAGGGAGGGCGAGACAGAGGTACAGGGAGGGTTGGAGCATTTCTCATGCTCAAAAAAGGAAAGTGAGCTTTCACGGTCCTGTGGGATCCTCGCCCATGCAGCATAGCCGGGATGTTTGGAAGTAATGGTGTGCAGGAAAAGCTGTCAAAATGTTGAGAAAGCAGAGAAGCGTTTGATAGTACCAGGGTGTTTTTATGTGATACCAATGCAGTAATAACAGTGGTCACTGGAACAACATGACTGTTTGTAGTGTTTGCTCACTCTTGAGCATCAGCAGTGTCAGTGAAGGAGAGCGATAGGATAGGATAGTCTACTACACACGGTGCTGGAGAGGCCCACAGGAAAAGATTCCTCAACCAAAACAACACTACATAACAAAGCTAATCAGACTTTTGTTTCTCAGGAATTGCAGTGTGTCTACAGAGAAAGTAAATTTTTCATTGTTCTGATAAATGTCTGTTTCTGACCTGACACTTTCACATTAGTAGATTTATCACATTTACTGTAGTATGATCTTCAGTCATAATACGGTGTGTGTTTAAGCATGCGTGTGTGTTGGTGGGGTGGTATGCGAGGCGTGTACACGTGCCTGTGTCTGTGCACCTGTGCCAGTTGAGGCAGGAAACAGAGAGAGTTTCTGCTGAGAGAGGGAGAGAAAGAGTGTAACGTAGAGTTCAGTTTATGCGAAGCGATTACCTGCAGATGGGCGGCAACGTGCTGGTGAGTTCTCAGGCGAGGACTATCTGTGTCTCCCCATCAGCAAATTTCACACACCACACCTCCCTGACAGCTGGGCTGCTTTCATACATGCAAGGCAATCAAGCCATTGTCTCTCACATTCCTCATGTCACTGCAAGGGATGCGTCTTATTATGACATTTAGCCTATTGTACTGTCTGTACTGTCTGACTCACCCAGACTATTATAGGCCTACCCTTTTCACACTATCGTGTCGAACCCAACCGTACAATGCTGGCTTGTAGTAACCATAGCAACTTTGGTAGATGTGTAATAAGTCCAGCGCAGCACAAAAGAGTCAGAGTGATCCACACTGAGATCCCAACACATCTCCCAGTACTTTCATTCCCAGCATTTCTTCTTTAGAACGTTCAAGATAAGCCTCTCGTACATAGATAAGACGCTCTGTCATGTTGACATCGATAACTGTCTGTGAGAAACAGGACGTTCCTCTTGACATCGAGATCGCTCTGCTGCTGAATCGTAGTGATATTGTCTAGATCCGTTGCACCTGGCAAATACTCTTCAAGAGTTAGCTGGGCAGAGTCAGACCATGACACGATGAGCATTAGCAAAACACACCAAAGAATGTGCAAAGAAAGACAACGAATCTGCAGCATCAGCTCTATTTTGTTGCATAGAGATTCTTATTGGAGACAGACCAASATCAGGATTCAGGAAACAGACCAAGAAGAGGAGTCTCAGTGAGTTGCTGTACCCAGAGTACAGTAGCTAGAACCAGGTTAAAATACTATTCAAAATAATTTAAATATTTGATATGTGTTTGATTGACCCTCTAGTTTAATGGACCAATAAAACGGGAAAAGAGATACTTAGTCAGTTGCACAACTGAATGCAATCAACCGGAATGTTTCTTCCTCATTTAACCCAACCCCTCTGAATCAGAGATGTGCGGGGTTTGCTTTAATCGACATCATCGGCGACCGGGGAGCAGTTGTTGTTGACGGTTAACTGCCTTGATCAAGGGCAGAACGGCAGATTTTTCTACCTTGTTGGCTCGAGGATTCGAACCAGCGACCTTTCGGTTACTGGCCCAACACTCTTAACCGCTAGGCTGCAAACCCCACCCATCTGGCAAAAATAGTTTTTACAAATATAAAACTATAAAACAGAAATAAAGATTTTAAATAATATTTTAACCCAGGTCTGGAAGTAGCACTAATGAGGCTTTCCTGGTTCCCACCCAGTGGAGGCTCCTCAGAGGAGGAAGGGGAGGACCATCCTCCTCAGTGAATTTCATAAAAAATGACAATTGTAAAACATTTAAAAAGTTAGTCTTTTTAGATAAAACTATACTAAATATAATCACGTCACCAAATAATTGATTAAAACACACTATTTTGCAAAAAAGGTCTACAGTAGACTCAACAGCACCCTGTAGGGTAGCAACATGGCGTAGCCGGAGGACAGCTAGCTTCCGTCCTCCTCTGGGTACATTGACTTGGATACAAATCCTAGGAGGCTCATGGTCCTCACCCCCTTCCATAGACTTACACAGTAATTATGACAAATTCCGAAGGACGTCTTCCAGCCTATCAGAGCTCTTTCAGCATGAACTTACATGTTTTCCACCCAATCAAGGATCAGAGAATTATCTAGTACTGAAAGCATAAGCTACAGCTAGCACTGTATAACATGTGGTGAGTAGTTGACTCAGAGAGAAAGACAATAGTTGAACAGTTTTTAATAAATGTATTTCTTCCAAAATGAAGGAGAAGCAAGAGAGAAATAGAGATTATCATTTTTTTTCAGTTTCACTTACTTAGCTAGCAAATGCACCTAGCTAGTTTAGCCTACTGAAACACCCTGCTCAAACAGAGGGATGCTATGTTAGCTAGCTGGCTATGACTTCCCAACACAACACTGGAACTCTTCKAAGTCAAGGTAAGCTTTTTGTATTACTAATTTCTTGCCACGGGAMCCCGCCGGTGTAACTGCTTACTGACTGTACATTGTAACGTTACTGCATGATTGTAGCGGGCTTACTAACGCGTTAGTTCTATTAGCTATGTTACTTTACCTAATATGGTGACAACGATGTAGGCTGTGTGTAGCGGTTTGGCTTGGAAAGGATTTTTCGCCTGGTCAAATACAGCTGATGTGTTGTGCATTGAAGTCCACACGCGAAGGGAAGAGGTGAGAGGAGGAGAGCGCATAGATGCGACAAGGAATACAAAGTGGCTGCTATGAAAGTTAACTGTGTTTACGGGTGCTCAGGGGTGTATTCATTCCGCCGATTCTGTTGAAAAACATTTCTTAAACGGAAGCAAATGGAATTAAACGGGGATAAACATACTTGAATTTGTGCTATAGAAACTCTTGTTTGCAACTGTTGGACTAATGATTACACCCTATATCAGCTATATGCAGGCTAGAGTGTGTAAGGCGGTATTAAATGTCACTGTCTTTCCATGTGTCACTGTCTGTGACCTCAAATTTGTCTCTCGACCTGTGTGCACCTACATTGTCAACTTMAATTCATAGGCTTGGTTGTAGAAACCTTATGATGGATATAGGGAAACATTTTGTATAATGTAGTATCCTAAACCTAATCGCTGTTACATTGAACTGGGTGAATGGAATATGAATGAGATTCAACCAATATGCTGTAATAGAAATAAGGCCATGATCATGAAAAATAAAATGTGTCCTCCCTCATCTTAAACGGCACTGACCACCACTGTTTCCACCACAGCAGTTAGGAGCCAGTACTGTACTGTAAACAAAGGGCTGTTCTGTGTTTGCAAAGCAAGGTGTGTCCTGTTTAAATGTCCTGTTTGTGTGTGGTGAAACATGGGCCCATACCCAGTACACACTACACAGACATTAAAGCACTTATTGCAGAATGGCAGTTGGCAATCTTTATCTGTGAATAATTTTTAGAAGCATGGTCAGAATTTAGACATCAGAGTTACCGACTGCACTGTCTGCATGTAGCCTACACTCATTGACCCTCAAAGACAGATTTAGTTGGTTTTGCCATGTAAGCAGCATCCCAGTCTTTACAACAGTTTTTGTGTGTGAGGCATTTCAAACCAAACATCTCCTCAGAAGTTTGTGTATCTCTCAATGTCTAGTTATGGATTTCCTTCAGCTAGACTGTGAAGGATAATCCAATCCTTTCCTGTTTGTTCTCTCCATGGCTGTCTGCTCTGTCATCTCCAGCCACAGACCATATTTGTTTGTAGTCTCCCGGGACTGTTTTCATGAGTAGCTGGCCAGCGCATGCAATAGTTGGTCCTGGGTTGTGGGTTCCGAGATTAATTTGTTTGCGATGTCCTCCTCAGCTGAGCCCAGCAGCCGTCAGCAGACCAGCCTGGTCACACCATCACAATCAGTTTTACTTTTCACAGTAAGCACACAGAAATGTCTCCTACTTGATTAAGTTGTTTGTCTCGTGGTAAACATTTCATTTCAGACACTGTTTGTTTGTGGCATATGGCGATATCCTTACTATTACTAGAAAATATAATTTGTTTGCCTTTTGGTTACTATGGAAAAGGGTGGGGAACGGAGGTGTCTTTTTCTCAATAATACCTTCTAAATCCTGCTTGTGGAAATCTCTCTCCCATTCTCAGATTAATCCTAAACCCACACATATAATACATTTCATCCTCTACAGGGATTGTTCCAGGAAAAATAATCTCAAATACTTAATCTTATCCTAAATCATGTAGGATGTGTATTTGGATCATGAGAGAAATGTAAAAGTCATGGAGAAAAGTTTATATTAGAAAATAGAAATAAAGAAAGGCTGATGTGTTGGATGTTGTACTCAGATATACTGAATGATAAAAAACATATCAAAATAATTCTAAACAAAGTTTTCAGAGCCTGCAAATACCAAGATAAACATGACCAGCTTGAGCATCAAATTGAAAGGTTAAGATGTTTTGATTTGTCGATTGATGTTGAACCCGAACAAACCCATGACGAGTTGTCCTCTGGCTGTATCTTGGCTAATCAAGTGTTTCATTTATAAATGGTCATCTGATGTCAACCCCTTTGTTTTAGCAGATAGACGTTTTAGCTGTCGCTGTCTCCCTTTACCCTTTCTGGAGAAAATAACAAAATCTTTCAATCTCATGCGATGTGCTCATGTCTGTATCAAATTGATGCCTTTTGTAGAGAATGTACCTCAAAGCAGAGTTCCTCAGTAAAGGGGATGCTGTGGCTATATAATTAGCATGCACATTAGTTCAGTTTATACCCTCAAAAGGAACATCCTTCCTTCAGAATTGAATATAAATGTGTCTACTGTGGCTTGCCAACTCCCCAAGCAAAGCACATCATGCATTTTGTCTCAAAGTGCTATTTCCATGGCATTTCAACAGCTACAGTTCCTTCAGAAAGTATTCTCACCTGTCACGTGTGCTCCCTCTCCGGCCTCTAGGTCACCTGGCTGCTCGTTATGGTGCACACCTGTCACCATGGTTACGCGCATAGTGATACTCACCTGGACTCCATCACCTCCTTGATTATCCTTATATACAGTGGGGCAAAAAAGTATTTAGTCAGCCACCAATTGTGCAAGTTCTCCCACTTAAAAAGATGAGAGAGGCCTGGTAATTTCATCATAGGTACATTCAACTATGACAGACAAAATGAGAAAGAAAAAAATCCAGAAAATCACATTGTAGGATTTTTAATGAATTTATTTGCAAATTATGGTGGAAAATAAGTATTTGGTCACCTACAAACAAGCAAGATTTCTGGCTCTCACAGACCTGTAACTTCTTCTTTAAGAGGCTCCTCTGTCCTCCACTCGTTACCTTATTAATGGCACCTGTTTGAACTTGTTATCAGTATAAAGACCCCTGTCCACAACCTCAAACAGTCACACTCCAACTCCACTATGGCCAAGACCAAAGAGCTGTCAAAGGACACCAGAAACAAAATTGTAGACCTGCACCAGGCTGGGAAGACTGAATCTGCAATAGGTAAGCAGCTTGGTTTGAAGAAATCAACTGTGGGAGCAATTATTAGGAAATGGAAGACATACAAGACCACTGATAATCTCCCTCGATCTGGGGCTCCACGCAAGATCTCACCCCTGGGGTCAAAATGATCACAAGAACCTAGTGAATGACCTGCAGAGAGCTGGGACCAAAGTAACAAAGCCTACCATCAGTAACACACTACGCGCCAGGGACTCTCCTGCAGTGCCAGACGTGTCCCCCTGCTTAAGCCAGTACATGTCCAGGCCCGTCTGAAGTTTGCTAGAGAGCATTTGGATGATCCAGAAGATGATTGGGAGAAGGTCATATGGTCAGATGAAACCAAATATAAATTTTTGGTAAAAACTCAACTCGTCGTGTTTGGAGGACAAAGAATGCTGAGTTGCATCCAAAGAACACCATACCTACTGTGAAGCATGGTGGTGGAAACATCATGCTTTGGGGCTGTTTTTCTGCAAAGGGACCAGGACGACTGATCGGTGTAAAGGAAAGAATGAATGGGGCCATGTATCGTGAGATTTTGAGGTAAACCTCCTTCCATCAGCAAGGGCATTGAGATGAAACGTGGCTGGGTCTTTCAGCATGACAATGATCCCAAACACACCGCCCGGCAACGAAGGAGTGGCTTCGTAAGAAGCATTCAAGGTCCTGGAGTGCCTGCCGTCTCCAGATCTCAACCCCATAGAAAATCTTTGGAGGGAGTTGAAAGTCCGTGTTGCCAGCAACAGCCCCAAAACATCACTACTCTAGAGGAGATCTGCATGGAGGAATGGGCCAAAATACCACCAACAGTGTGTGAAAACCTTGTGAAGACTTACAGAAAACGTTTGACCTCTGTCATTGCCAACAAAGGGTATATAACAAAGTATTGGAGATAAACTTTTGTTATTGACCAAATACTTATTTTCCACCATAATTTGCAAATAAATTCATAAAAAATCCTACAATGTGATTTTCTGGATTTTTTTTCTCATTTTGTCTGTCATAGTTGAAGTGTACCTATGATGAAAATTACAGGCCTCTCTCGTCTTTTTAAGTGGGAGAACTTGCACAATTGGTGGCTGACTAAATACTTTTTTGCCCCACTGTATGTCACTCCCTTTGGTTTCTTCCCCAGTCGTCATTGTTTCTGTTTCATGTTGTGCGTTGTTCATGTTTCTTGTTTTGTATTATGTTTTGTTTATTGATTAAAACACTCACTCCCTGAACTTGCTTCCTGACTCTCAGCGCACATCGCTACAACACTTCTTTACTTGTTCCACATTTTGTTGTGTTACAGCATGTATTTAAAATTGATTACATTTAGATTTTGTGTCAATGATCCACACATAATGCCCCATAATGTAAATGTGGAATTTTGTTTGTAGAACATTTTAGAAACGAAAAAATAAATAAAAGCTGAAACGTCTTGAATATTCAACCCCTTTGTTATGGCAAGTCTAAATAAGTTCAGGAGTAAATATGTACTTAACAAATTGCATAATAAGTTGCATGGGCTTATTCTGTGTTCAATAATAGTGGTTAATGTGATTTTTGAATGACTACCCCATCCCTGTACCCCACACATACAATTATTTGTACGGTCCCTCATTTGAGTAGTGCATTTCAAGCACTGATTCAACCACATAGACCAGGGAGGTTTTTCGATGCCTTGCAAAGAAGGGCACCGATTGGTAGATAAAAAAAGGAAATGCTGAATATCCCTTTGAGCATGGTGTTAAAGTTATTAATTGGGCTTTGGATGGTATATAAATACACCCAGTCACGACAAAGATACAGGCTTCCTTCCTAACTCAGTTGCCAAAGAGGAAGAAAACTGCACAGTGATTTCACCATGAAAAGAAGGAAGCCTATACAGAAATTTAAATATTTCCAAACATGCATCCAGTTTGCAACAAGGCACCACTGCAAAAGTAATACTGCAAAAAATGGGGCAAAGAGATGAACTTTCGGTCCTGAATAGAAAGCGTTATGTTTYGGGCAAATCCAACAGCACACATCACTGAGTACCACTCTTCATATTTTCAAGCACGGTGGTGGCTGCATCACGTTATTGGTATGCTTGTGATCAGCAAGGACTAGGGAGTTTTCTTTAATATAAATACATGGAATACAGCTGTAAGCACAGGCAAAATCCTAGAGGAAAACCTGGTACAGTCTGCTTTCCAACAGATTTTTTTTTATATATATWTTTTTTTAATAAAATAAAATAAAATCACATTTATTTAACCAGGTAGGCTAGTTGAGAACAAGTTCTCATTTACAATTGCGACCTGGCCAAGATAAAGCAAAGCAGTGTGACACAGACAACAACACAGAGTTACACATGGAGTAAACAATAAACAAGCCAATAACACAATAAACAAGTCAATGACACAGTAGGAAAAAAATAAAGTCTATATACAGTGTGTGCAAAAGGCATGAGGAGGTAGGCAATAAATAGGCCATAGGAGCGAATAATTACAATTTAGCAGATTAACACTGGAGTGATAAATGAGCAGATGATGATGTGCAAGTAGAGATACTGAGATTCTGGGGGACGAATTCACCTTTCAGCAGGACCACAACTTAAAATACAAGGCCAAATCTACACTGGAGTTGCTTACCAAGACGACATTGAATGTTCCTGTGCACTTTTGGCTTAAAATCAGCTTCAAAGTCTATGGCAAAACTTGAAAATGGCTGACTAGCAACAATCAACAATCAACTTGACAGAGCTTGAATCATTTTTAAAGAATAATGGGCAAATATTGTACAATTCAAGTGTGCAAAACTCTTAGACTTACCCAAAAAGACTCTCATCTGTAATTGCCGCCAAAGGTGCAGTGTTGACTCAGGGGTGTGAATACTTATGTAAATTAGATTTCTGTATTTCATTTTAAATAAATGTACAAACATTTCTAAAAACATGTTTCCACTTAAGGAATATTGTGTGTAGATGGGTGAGAAGGGAAAAAAAGTAATCCATTTTGAATTCAGGCTGTAACACAACACAAAGTGCAATAAGAAGGGGTATGAATACTTTCTGAAGGCACTGTATAGTGCAGACTTGCAGGTGTTGCTGTTCTAAAAAAAGAGAGTCCACTTCTCAGGAGTATTTGATGAATGATATGCCACTTGCTGACATTAGAGTCGCTCACTACCCATAATGACTTGGACACAGGAATACATGAGTATGGGATATTTTACTTCTGCTTACAGTAGAGGTTGTTGTGAATACTAGCCCTGGGCTCTACTCCTCTACTCCTTCCCTGCTGCCTTTCTGCTCTTGGTGTTTCAAATTGTTTTGGTTCCGGCACAGCAACACCAGCAATTCCCCATCTCTGTGTAATCAAGTAGTGGTTTTTCTGTATGGTGTGTGTACAGTATATTTCCGAACCATCACAAGTCAAAATGTAACCCTCTGTAAGTGAGTCAGCTTTTTGATCCCATACATGCAGTAACTCTACTTCTTTCACTCCACTGAGTGATTTACAGTCTCTATTTAGCCCAGCCAAAGCCCATCCATTCTGCTCTCTCTCTCTCTCCCTCTTTATTTATTTATTTATATGCAGGATTATTGGCCAGCCCCAGCAGGGAAAATATCACCTCAGCCAATGTGGTGACAGATTCCATCCACTCTCTGTCTCTCCACACCGACCCTACTACTTATCCTTCACAGCCAGGCATGCCAAACTCACTCTTTACCTCCATTCTTTCTCCAAGTTAGTTCACATTAATATTTTCAGATTGGTCAACAGAATTTTAAAGCAACCCTTAAACTCTTTAAAAAGCCTCTAATTCCTTCCCTTTACTCAACTCAAACATGTTGTTGATACAGTGTGCCACGTTGATTGTGCATGACATACGGCATGGACTTTGTACTATAGCTTATACTCTATGTACTCCACATATTATGCAACTACTATAGGATGGATATCTATACTTCCAATGACCATCTATGCGGCCTCGATTTTACATTTGCGCCTTCTGTTCTCAGTCGTTTGGTTTTTATGCAAATTCTTGGATTGAGATGTGCAATCATGCTGAAGTAGACGATTGGAGAGCATGTTATCTGAGCCCCCTGGATATAGTTATGGCTTCAAATCTATGGTGGGGACTGGGAAGATTATGGTACTATGGTAATAATCCCATAGACATGATGGCAGCATGTATGATCTGCAGGAATAAAGATAGAAAGATAGAATCACAAAGAACAAGGGAAGCGTTCGTTGGGTTTGAGTATCTGTGGATCTGCAGATACTGGACGTTTCCCAAGTGCAGATAATATATCCAGTCAAATCCCCAATGCAATAATTTCCTAAACTCAATAGTCTGGAGAGCCCATGCAAAGCCAGGCGAGGACCTTCTGGTCTAAACCCAGGACTTTTGTACACTACTTCTAAACCAGCCCTTAAACTGACACTCACAAAGTGATATGTGTTACAGCTGCTGCTTATCCTCCATGGTCCTGGTAACTGTCTGTGAAACTAGATCATTTACCTGATTTACACCACTTCCGATCACCGGCAAATGCAATTACACCATCCTTCAAACGGCGCACAAATCAGATTCCTATTCATTGACGTGCCTCTTATGTGGTATACTGTAGTAGACTATGGGAAATGGGGGGTTTATTGAAATCCTGCATTCGTTGAGTGCCTGCCTCTACTATATCCCCTTCTGCTATCTGCTATAGTAGGCCCATAAAATGTATCTGGTGACATTCTAGAACATTCTGGGCTTTAAATCAGATGTGATCTGCAGATCCGCTCTCTAATCATACTATGCACTCTCCTCCTCCACAGTATGATGTCATCATCAATCTGACCCAAAGTCTTTGGGACCTGGGGCCTTGGGGCCAAGAGATTATGTTTTGGCCAGAAAAAAGCCCAGTGTAAGTGAATTTAGGCTAGAGCTTTCATCAACTCATATGGAGGAACTATTGTGGAATATCTGTCCATTTAAGTCTTTGGGACCTGAGACACAGGCCAAGAGATTAAGTTTTGGCCAGAGTGAATTTAGACCGTCTGTCCGAGTTTCAGGAACCTTAGTGGAATATCTGTACTTACTATAGTATTGCAAGTAAAGTTGGCCTTTGATAAGTAGAAAAACAATGCTAGAGTCTGTGTTTCTTGGCTAACTCATAGTTGGCAGTATCTTTTTCTGCTAGAAGAGTTAGAATGATGATTTTAATTGTTGTCTGATGTTTGTCTGATGATGGAACATAAGGAACCGTTAGTCTTTAAAAGAAAACAAATTCTATTTGAATCAAGGTCTGGAGGATGATGTGTCGCTTGGACTGTGACAGCTAGCGTTAACGTTTGCCTCCCCTGTCCCTGACTGACTGACCATCCTGGCTGACCATTTCCTGTATCACAGTGACGCATATGGAAACCCCACTGTGAGTCTGTCTTCCGCACCAGCAAGAAGAGTGGAATGCCTGTGTGAGCCCAGGGCCTGAGAGATAAGCTCCAGTTTACCCAGTCACTCCCCATCCCGTCCTGTCTAGTCTGGTCACAGATCTGTTTGTGCCATCTTGCCAACTCCTGTGTTGAGTTGCCAAAACAGCACAAACAGATCTGGGACCACCAGGCTACGTCCTGTCCAGTTGCTGCCTGGACAACAGGAAACCCCAGACAGAGAGAGAGACGGATATTATTTTTTATCTAACTGCTCTGTACCCCCCACATCCACCTGACTGGAAAACATTAGACTGCACTTCCTGGAACTCCAGAGGGGGCGGGCTAGGGGTGGAAATGAGACGTGTGTGTGTGTGTGTGTGTGTGTGTGTGTGTGTGTGTGTGTGTGCACACGCGTGTGTGGTGTGGAAATGAGACTTCTTTCCCTTTCAAAGGTCATTCATTCCTTCGTGATAGCAGTCGGCCACTGACTGACGGTACCACTGTGTCATTGCAGATGCCAACGGTTCTGACACTTGACCGGCCTGACTGGCCCCGGCCACTTATCTGTCATCGTCACTCCCTCTCCTGTCCCCCCGTGTAAATGAAATTAAAGAAGGCTGGGCTGGGGGCTGCCTTTCCTTCCCCTCACAATGCAGCCTGTTACCTCTTGGCTGCTGGCTTGGCTTGGGTGGCTGGTAACGCTGGTGTCCAGAAGCCACTGAGCTACACGTCCCCTGCCGATCTTTGATTTAAAACCTCATCTTCATTAAAAAGATAGATATGGACCAGAGTGCATTATTGTGATGAGGTACTCACACTGTGAGTTATTAATTAAACAATTAGTTAATGTAAACAAAGCAATAATTTCCGATCATTTCAGGAAGCCATTTCAACAGGACTCGAGATCAGAAGTGGGGTTACTAACAATGGTTCTCTCTGTGTGGACGTGTGTTTTCTGGCGTGTCAGCAGTATTCTGTGTAGAAACATGAATGTTTTAAGTTAAAAGTTGGAGTTTGGGTTAATGACTTTGGTCAAGCCTGTTGATCTTGGCTTTCACTGCTGGCTTCATTTGTCATTTGGCCGCCTGCAATCTAAATCTTGTTACTGTGGCTTCTCCTCCAAAAACCCCTATCCTGCAATGATTAGTCCATGATTCACTATTGTGAATATTACTTTCTTACCAAATGAGCACAAAAAAGAAAACTCTTGTCACAAGATGTTGTGTAGCCTTTCTCTTCTTCCTCAACATGACAGAAAGCCCATTCTACTTGGCAGCAGTATTTCTGTTTCTCTCCAAAGCTAGTGTTTCACATTATTTACACTTTGCTATCAATGAGAACCAGTCTCCAGAGCTTGTTGGAGGATTTACACATGGCCAAAAGTATGTGGACATCTTCTCGTCGAACGTCTCATTGCAAACTCATGGGCATTAATATGGAGTTGGTCCCCCTTTGCTGTTATAACAGCCTCCACTCTTCTGGGAAGTCTTTCCACTAGATGTTCTTCAGGGACTTGCTAACATTCAGCCACAAGAGCATTAGTGAGGTTGGGCACTGATGTTGGGCGATTAGGCCTGTTTAGAATTTCAATGTATGCTGTAGTGTTAAGATTTCCCTTCGCTGGAACTAAGGTTCCTAGCCCGAACCATGAAAAACAGCCCCAGGCCATTATTCCTTCTCCACCAAACTTTACAGTTGGCACTATGCATTGGGGCAGGTAGCGTTCTCCTGGCATCTTCCAAACCTCCAGATTCATCTGTCAGACTGCCAGATGATGAAGCGTGATTCATCACTCCAGAGAACGGGTTTCCACTGCTCCAGAGTCCAATGGCGGCGAGCTAGGCTTGTGTATGGCAGCTCGGCCACGGAAACCCATTTCATGAATTTCCAAACAAACAGTTATTCTGCTGACGTTGCTTCCAGAGGCAATTTGGAACTCATTAGTAATTGTTGCAACTGAGGACATACCATTTTTACATACAGCACTCTGTGGTCCTGTTCTGTGAGCTTGTGTGACCTACCAATTTGCGGCTGAGCCATTGTTGCACTGTGACGTTTCCACTTCACAATAACAGCACTTACAGTTGCCCGATGCAGCTCTGGTAGGCCATACATTTCACTAACTGACTTGTTGGAAAGGTGGCGTCCTCTGACGGTGCCACGTTTAAATATTGCTGCCAATGTTTGTCTATGGAGATAGCATGACTGTGTGCTCGATTTTATATACCTGTCAGCAACGGGTGTGGCTGAAATAGCCGAATCCACTAATTTGAAGGGGTGTCCACATACTTTTGTATATATGTGACCGACCGCCTCAAGTCGGTCTTATGTAGCAACATTTGAAATTGTATTTTTTACATTGGATAAAAGTAGAGACTCAGAGCTAGAAAATGGTATATCATACACTGCAGTTGAGGAACAATGGGAAAGTTGATAAACTTGTAAACCCACTTCTGAGAAAATGGCCCTTGAATTTTTGGTACACCTACTGGAGAGCTCTTCTTTGTCTACACCCTTTCAGTATCGTTCACACCCTCTTAAGCCTTAGCCCCACCCATCTCTAAGGATTCACATGTGAGGCCATGTGGTAAACACACACTATATCAAATAAAATCTATGTTTATTTGTCACATGCAGAGGATACAGAAGATGTAAACGGTACAGTGATAGTACTTGCATAGTAGCAATATCAAAAACAGAAAGTGTCAAGATAAAAATATTTTATAAATATTTTATATTTTAAATGACGCTTACCCAACACACTTGTCTAAATTGATGAGTCATGTGAAGGAAATGCTATAACCACCCCTCACCCACATCTAGCTAAGTGGAAGGGTCACTATTGTCTAGACATGTACACATGTTCATTAAATACAATAGATGGCCTTAATCACCCCCAGATACACCTGCTAATTTGATGGGTCATGTAATAAACCAGCCAAAGTAGAKATTTTTGTTTAGACATGTAGCTAGCTAGCTAAACGATGAACCGGCATAACCCCAACTCATACTACTACCAATACAGACATTGTCATAGCTGTAGTATGAATCTGCAGGTGGTTAAACCTAACAAACTAGGTTCAATGTTAGCTAGTTAACATTAGGCTATAACTAGCAATGCAAATGGTTTTCTGATTCAAATAATATTGTAACACAGATCATACACATGACGTTAACTAGCGATCCAGCAAGCTAATGTTTGCTAGCTAACAAACAGTACACTTTAACTTGCGATGAAAATGACTTTKTGAAAAAATTGGAAACTTATATCTGGAAAATGTAGCTAGACTCTTAACCGTTTACAAGGATGAACGCTTCACGGCAGACTGGAGCCATTTAACTCCATTTTGTTTGTAGCTACATCTTGTTTGGCCAGCTTTGTGTCAAGTCACTCCGGTTCATACTGTCCATGGTGTGTGCAGAAAGTAGGCCATCACTTTTTCCTTCTGATCTGTCGATAGCACCAGCTAAATTTAGGGCATCAATGTTGTTGAGAAAAGTAGCAAAACTTTGGTTGTTCTCAATGGCTAACTTTATATCTTTCAAAAATGGCGTGGTAGAAAGGACTGTCAACACATACTGAACAGCTCACGTAATAGACAGAAGCCTGCTACATGGCAGACCAATCCAAACTTATCTCCCGGCATGTCCAGCCCATGCATTATCTCAGCCAATCATGGCCAGTGGGAAGGTTCTTGTCTATTTCCATGGCTAAACCAACTAGGCTTGTAATTTAACAATTTTATGGATGAAATACAAGTTTGTTATTAAGGCATATGAAGTTCACATGTTCCAGAAGGCATTTCTGCAAATAAAACGTGTTTTGATCAAAAATAAATGTTTACGTTCAAATGCTGCTCCTGTGAAGTAGTGACATGCGACATACGCCTAGTTTCTTGAAACGAGTCATTCGCTATCTCTCTCCATAGATTTTTTTTCTCTCTCTCTTACTCTCAGCCTTTCTCTCTCATCTCTCTTTTTCTCCCCCACTTTCTCTCCCTCTCACCATTTCAGTAACCCCTAAAAATAAGGAGTTGTCATTGTCTGTCAAAGGCTTAGCAAGTCAGGCCCAGATAACTTTGGAGTCAGGAAGCATTTGTCCCAACTGAGGATTTTAAATAGTTGGCTATTAATTCACAGCTTGTCTTCTTTGTGCTTTCCTTTGACTTCTTTTAAATTGTGAAACATATGGTGAGGATAACTTTATGTGATTTATGAATACCCTGAAAGTAGGCTTAGGTAAGGGGTTTAGAAGTTACACACCCTGTAAGGTTCTATAATGTTACAGAAATGTATCAGTCATACAGTATTGAAGAACAGTTTTAAGACATGGTTTTATATGTTGTGTTGGAAGAGAAAAGTCAATTCGGTCTATCTTCTGCACTGTATCAAACATGTTGATCTCAGCATAGATAAATTTAGGCACTGAGGCTTTTCTTCAATGTTCTCCTTCCTATCACCCCTTTTTTATAGCCCAGCTAGCATCTGATAGCTGGCACCTCTCCTGGATAAAGCATGCCTCTGCTCTCCTCTGAGACTGGCGGACTGTTTGATGAGGATAAGATGAGATGATTCCCATTGAGCAGCTGCTCTGTCTTGGCCTTAAGGCTGCATGGCCAACTGTGCCACTATCTATCACTGCCCATGCCTGGCTCTATGTGAGACCGAACCCTCCTTTTGGACAGGGAAGGGTTGGCTACAGTAACACTGAGAGAGAGAAAGAGTGAGAGAGAGAGAGAGAGAGAGAGAGAGTAAGAGAGAGGGTTCCATTGTTAGGCCTCTTTATATGAGATGTGGAATGAGAAATAAACTCGTATTTGTTTTCTTTCAAATACTTTGAGCGTTCAATTAAGCCTGTCTGCCAGATGCATAGGCGGAAATCCCAGGGGGGACGGGGGGGACACGACCCCCCCATCCTGGGAAAAATATGATTTGTCCCCCCCAATCTATCACTGTAAACATAACTATGTAATTTCAATAATATMAATAAWACGCAATGAAAGCAGTTGTGCTGATTATAGACACTTAATAGCGCSTTTTTAAGTTTCAAAAGATTYCGACCACCCCGCCCTTTGCCTCACAATGGTTTGATCCACTGACAGTTCTTTAGCTGGCAAGGTAATAGAGGGTTCGTATCTACTGTCCGAAAGGCACTCAATGTACGTAACTGACGTGAGGTTAATCCAGTCAATCGCGCCATAGCAATGTTTTTATTTTTTTTATGTTGGCAGGGTTCACACACTAGCTGAATTTGCAGAGCTAGCGCGCAAACTAAAGCAAACATTAACTAGCAAGCTAGCTAGTACCTATTCCATTWATGTGGCGTCGTCAAAGATGGAATCTTTGCTATCGTCAGTTTATTCCAAGATCAGCATGCAGCTGTAGTGCTTCAAAGTCCCTGTGATAAGGTTAGCGATAAACTGAAGTCCAAACTGAACAGAACTACACTCTCTTATACCATTGTCTTAAATATATTTAATGGTCTCGTTGCAAAAGCTAAATTGTCGCTAGTGAACTTTTTAAAATTTATTTTATTTCACCTTTAAAAAAAAAAGATTATAGCAAACACCACAGAAACTGAATTGGTGCTCGCTAGCTTTACAAATTCAGCTATTGTTGGAAGCCAGCCAATATGAAACAAACTATATTAAAATTAGAAAAGGTTGTAGCATATGTTGTGTAAATGTGTGTGTGTGCAGCTAGACCGGCCAGCCAGCCAGCCAGCCAGCCAGCCAGGTAGAAAAATGGCAGAAAAAAGTAAAAAGACGGACATCAGAGTATTTTTCAGTACACCAAAACGCAAAGTAAGAACTCTAGTAGCCTAATATCTCAAAGACGAGTTGATAAAATGTTGATAAGAAAGAAGTGAAATGCTAATGGAAATGTTTCACAATGATGTCATTAGGCAGAGCAGGCAACAGATGGCACACAGACAGCAGAGCTGGGGACAGATATGCAGGGACAGATTGGCAGAGACAGGGAGTCTCAGGTAAGTTTGTTGAGTCTTTGTTTGGCAACATGAAAGGTTCTCAATTTTTTTTACTTGTAAAATAGGGACATAATTGGAAAATGCCATTGATACCCCCGCTCTCAACTTAAACTGATGACTAAACTAAGATTTGTTTATGGCAATGGTATTGCTGTTGTGGTTAATTGTGTAGTTTTGGGTACCGGTAGTTAGGAGAATGGCAAACATCTTATTTATTTTCTAGGAGACAGACTGAGTCAGTGAGGGTGGTGAAAGGGAAAGAGCCAGGGAGTGAGACTTCAGAGAACAATGTCACAGCCACGGCAGGACCAGGTGTCACCCTTGTTGCCAGCAGCACCAGTATAGGGGACAGTGGCACAGCATTGTCCAGTTACCTCAGTGATGGCACAAAACCATATCAGCCACACCCACAATTTTTGAACCGCAAACTCTTGCCAACGTTTCAAGAGGAGGACCACACAACATGTGTAGCCTTCAAGAGGCCCCAAAGCACAGAATGAAATTCTGAACATCATGGCCAATACAATCATTCGAGTCATTGCAGCTGAGATTAGYTCTCTTCCGATTGTACAATTTTCATTAATTGTTGATGGTACTCAAGATGTCTCTGGTGCTGAACAGGAGAGTGTCTTTTTGCATTATGTTGACCATGACCTTGTCCCTCACGAGMAGTTTATTGGGCTATACAGGGTGTCGGAGACAACAGGCGAGGGCATTGCGAAAGTGGCAACTGAAGTGTTGTTGAGGCTCAATTTGCCCATGTCTGGCTTACGTGGGCAGAGTTACGATGGTGCCTCAAACATGGCAGGAAAATACACAGGTGCACAGGCAATTGTGAGAAGGCAGCAGCCATTAGCCCTCTATGTCCATTGTGGAGCACACTGTGTAAATCTGATTACACAGGCTTGCTGCTCAGCCTCCCCACTGATCCGGGATTCCCTTTCTTGGGTCCATCAGTTAGGTGTCCTCTATGGCCAGTCAGGAAAGTTTAAGAGCATGTTTGAATCAATTGCCACGTCCAAAGAAACACATCTGCCCACCCGGAAACCCCTATGTCCAACAAGGTGGACTGTGCGGAATACTGCTATTAGAGCTGTGCTAGGGCAGTATGAGCGGGTACTAAGCAGCCTAGAGGAGAGTAGTTTTTAGTACATGACAGTACACTTACAAATTATTTATTTCATGTTATTTTATTTAAAATTGCATACTTTGTGCGACATACTTGTCCATAGCTGCTGTTTGAAGAGTTGAGACACTGACTGAAGGATATTTTGTTTGATTTATTTGGGTTTTTCATTGAAGTAGTTATTTTGCTTTTAGAACTGTACTTATTTTAAGCTTTTTGTTCTTGTAAAGATATTGTAGTAGACGCAGGCCAGTGGCACATTTAATGACTATATAAATGTATCAGAAAAAGTAAAATTAAAAGGTCAATTCAATACAGAGACCACCTTTGTGATGGTTCTCAATGGAGACTCTTTTAGATGTGATCACACCATGTTCATTGTATTTATGAAAACTACACCCATACAGTGTACAGTACCATTGCTACCTACTGACCTTTCTTGATATTGCTAGTTGTAAGTACGAATACCTGCATACATACTGGACTGGTAAGGAGCACTGCTATAACTATTATTAGTAGTAGTATTATAATGATTTAAACATTTGAACAAGTTGGTTAAACCCTTCAGTTAACTACTGTACCTATCAATTATTCAGTTGTAGGAATTATGGTTCCTCAATATACATTTAACATATTACAACGTAGGCTATGTGTTACAGCACTACTTTTGGTGTCCCCCTCAGGAATTGCTCTTGAGAAAATGTAATGTAATTGTCCCCTCCAAGGTTGATATCAGATTTTCGCCCCTGGCCAGATGGACGGGGTTTACACATTTGGAATTATTCCATTGGCTCTAATGTGCCAGGTAAGCTCCATCAAGCACTATTTCAAATACTATTTGAACCCAGGTCTGGGGCCTCATTTGTAAACGTTGCGTATGCACAAAATATGCCCCAAAATATGTATGAGACAGTTTTCACGCAAGATTTGACATGAGAATGTGCTTATCCTCCCGCACACTGTAGACCATGGGTACGCACAGTTTCTAGTGGTTGAAGTATTGCATTGCAAGAAGGCAAAAGAAGCCTAGTAGTAGCCTTGTGCAAATGGGGAATATATGATGACATTCTTATTTATAACAAAAAACAGGTAGTTAAATATAATAACAAGATTMAATCATTTGCCGTTAGTAAGAAGAGATCAAAAATCTCTTTATTTTATCTTTGCATTCTAAAATAATTTGAAATAGGTATATAAAAACTCCTCACATTTTCTGACTGTGATGGTTTCATAGGGAACTCTTGAAATAGCCTATAGGCCTACAACAAGTTTGGATAGGCTACCATTCATCCCTTCTCTCATTTATTGGACCTACTTATTGAAATCCAACAATCTGTTTACAGGTCCACAAAAAATGTGCTATTGTTTTCATCTTTCAGTAATGGTCAGAATGGCTGTGTTCCAGACAGCCTTCCTTTCTCTGTATTATATTTGAATGTACTGTAAATGTTCACGTATTAGTTGGCTTGTTTTGCACACAGATTTATGTCATGGCTATGTGCGCAGGGACAAGCTGTAGTGAAGTCATGGTAAAAGGGAGGTGAGTGCTCCCAACGAGGAAAATGAGTTTATACAGTCCATATGGGTTTTATTCAGTTGGACTGGGAAGTAGAAGGAGAGCGTTACTGTATGTGGGGGACTGTGAATGGGAGATGTCCCAGAGTCCCACTTCAACTCCAAACATTAGTCATCTTAATGGAAATGGACTGAGCTTAAACACATCTGCCTCTCTCTCATTCACTCTCCTTTTATTCATCTCTCCCTCTCTTTCACTTTCCTTCTGTTACTCTTCCCCTATATGTTATCATAGGCGGAAATCCCAGGGGGGACGGGGGGGACACGACCCCCCCATCCTGGGAAAAATATGATTTGTCCCCCCCAATATATCACTGTAAACATAACTATGTAATTTCAATAATATTAATAATACGCAATGAAAGCACTTGTGCTGATTATAGACACTTAATAGCGCGTTTTTAAGTTTCAAAAGATTGCGACCTCCCCCGCCCTTTGCCTCACGATGGTTTGATACACTGCCAGTTCTTTAGCTGGCAAGGTAATAGAGGGTTCGTATCTACTGTCCGAAAGGCACTCAATGTACGTAACTGACGTGAGGTTATCCAGTTCAATCGCCGCCATAGCAATGTATATATTTTTTTAATGTGGCAGGGTTCACACACTAGCTGAATTTGCAGAGCTAGCGCGCAACTAAAGCAACATTAACTATCAAGCTAGCTAGTACCTATTCCATTTATGTGGGCGTCGTCAAAGATGAATATTGCTATCTGAGTTTATTCCAAGATAGCATGCAGCTGTAGTGCTTCAAAGTCCCCGTGATAAGGTTAGCGATAAACTGAAGTCCAAACTGAACAAGAACTACACTCTCTTATACCATTGTCTTAAATATATTAATGGTCTCGTTCAAAAGCAAAATTGTCGCTAGTGAACTTTAAATTTTTTTTTCACCTTTAACCTAAAAGATTATAGCAAACACACAGAAAACTGAATTGGTGCTCGCTAGCTTTCAAATTCAGCTATTGTTGGAAGCCGCCAATATGAAACAAACTACTTAAAATTAAAACGTTGAGCATGATGTTGTGTAAATGTGTGTGTGTGCAGCACTAGACCTCCAGCCAGCCAGGTAGAAAAAATGCAAGAAAAAACGGACGACTCAGAGTATTTTTCAGGACACCAAAAGCAAAGTAAGAACTCTAGTAGCCTAAATCTCAAAGACCAGTTGATAAAATGTTATAAGAAAGAAGTGAAATGCTAATGGAATGTTTCACAATATGTCATTAAGCAGAGCAGGCAACAGATGGCACACAGACAGCAGAGCTGTGGACAGATGGAGGGACAGATGCAGGGACAGATGGCAGAGACAGGAGTCTTCAGGTAAGTTTGTTGAGTCTTTGTTTGGCACAATGAAAGGTTCTCATTTTTTTTACTTTGTAAAATAGGGACATAATTGGAAAATGCCATGGATACCCCGCTCTCAACTTTAAACTGGAGCAAACTAAGATTTGTTTAAGGCAATGGTATTGCTGTTGTGTTAATTGTGTAGTTTGTGTACGGTACTTAGGAGTACAAGGCAAACACCTTATTTTTTTCTAGGAGACAGACTGAGTCAGTGAGGTGGTGAAAGGAAAGAGCAGGAGAGAGACTTCAGAGGACATGTCACAGCCACGGCAGGACCAGGTGTCACCCTTTTTTGCCAGCAGCACCAGTAGGGGACAGTGGCACAGCATCTGTCCAGTTACCAGTGATGACACAGAACCATATCAGCCACACCCACAATTTATAGAACCGGCAAACTCTTGCAAACAGAGTGTGACGTTTCAAGAGAGAGGAACACTGCACTGATAAGGAACACTGCTATAACTATTATTATTAGTATATTTAATGATTTAAACAAGGTTGGGACAACCCTTCAGTTAACTACTGTACCTAACAATTACCAGTAGTAGTGATATATGGCCCTCAATATACATTTAACATATTACAACATAGGTCTATGTGTTACAGCACTACTTTTGGTGTCCCCCTCAGGAATTGCTCCTGAGAAAAATTCATGTTAATTGTCCCCTCCAAGGTTGATATCAGATTTTCGCTCCTGGTTATATATAATAACAATAAGAGCAATTGGCATGAATATGCCCCACATGACCTATAGGTCTGGCCTATATGCTGTCTTTGCCACTGTGCAGAGATGTAGGGGAGTTGTGAACTTGTGTGTGTGTGTGTGTGTGTTGTGTGGTGTGTGTGTGTGGTGTGTGTGTGTGTGTGTGTGTGTGTGTGTGTGTGTGTGTGTGTGTGTGTGTGTGTGTGTGTGTGTGTGTGTGTGTGTGTGTGTGTATATGCCCCACATGACCTATAGGTCTGGCCTATATGCTGTCTTGCCACTGTGCAGAGATGTAGGGGAGTTGTGAACTGTGTGTGTGTGTGTGTGTGTGTGTGTGTGTGTGTGTGTGTGTGTGTGGTGTGTGTGTGTGTGTGTGTGTGTGTGTGTGTGTGTGTGTGTGTGTTGTGTGTGTGTGTGTGTTGTGTGTGTGCGCCATACTCTGTGGCGCGTGTGTGTGTGTTAGTCTGTCAGTCTGTCTGTCAGTTTCTGTTTATACACATACAGTACAGGCATCCCCAAACAACATCTTAATATGTCAATCTGTAATGTATTATGATGTAGTCGTTTTTTAACCTAACACAACTGATTTCATCACAGTCTTTATTCATAAACAAGTAGCTGTTAAAATCTTAAAATCTTCCATGTGATAATACATAATTTAGGCATGTATGGCCTCAGTCTGTAGTGGATGCATCCACTGTAAAATGCACAGAGAAGTAAGTGATTATAGATTTTTAATGGCAGCCTGGGATCTTGGCAGAGCAAAGGCTAGTCCACTGGGAAATTCACTAGAGTTCACTTGACCTGACTGATGGAGAACCAATGCAAAGTTGATTAATGGGCATTTAAATGACTGGCTTTTGCTTGCTCTCACTCAAGCGGAGTAGTTAGGTCCTTTTTTTTGACTGAAGGCAAACCACAATGTCTGTCTGCAGTCACTCTGTGTGCCAGCCAATCTGCCGTGTTATTTTTTATAGCTTTGATATTTAATGTTTTACTGGAACTATTTGTCGTTTTATTGTGATTTTATTTTATTATGAAAAGAAAGTGTCCAGCGTACTTGCTATATAATATATATATATATATATAGAAATGTGTCATTTTTATTTTTGCAAGCTTAGCCATTTATGATTGTGTTATTGTAAAAAGAAAGCACACAGAGTTCCGAGTTCCGGGCTCCTTGCTTTATATAGAAGCATAGTTGAGTGCTGATGAAGTAAGTTAGGTCTCTGACTCCTTTCTCTGTGGTCCCGGCCTCAGCAACACTCTCCTTTTCATCCACAGAACCCCACTTTAAGAATGCTAAACCGCGCTGCGCCCCTGAGATTGTCTGGGGCTTGGCAGGCTTGGCAGGCACAGCCAGCCCGTACAAAGAGGTGATAGTCCCTGCAAAGTGCCCATCAATGGAGAAGTGCTTTAAGAGCCCAGAGGGGTGTAGGATTTCCATTCCAAATGAGCTCAGACTATTTGTTTGTGAGTGTGTGTTTGTTTGTAGGTGTGGATGTGAGCCAACGTGCCAGTGTATCTTGAATGTTTTGTGTGTGTGCGAGTGTGGATGTGTGTGTGGATGTGTGTGTTGTTTATAGGGTTATACAGAAGCCTGGTCTATCTCTTCTTGCCCAGGCTGTGCAGTAGTCTGTGCCCTCTGAGGTTGATGGCAGTCAGTCTAGTGTGTCATCAACACAGCGCTCTTTTTGTATCTGTCCACTGACTGGGCTGCTTTGTGCTGGAACGTTCCATGTGCCCCGGACCATTCCTGGTCATCCCTGGTAACAAGAACCCCCTGTGTCTTTGTTTGCTGATAATTTTAAAACAAACAATAAAAGCCTTTCAGATGGCGCCCTGATCACGTGGGGGATGAATCAGTAAAAGCTCTTCGTATTTGAGAGAGAGAGAGAGGTCTGGAAAGCCATCCGGGGCCTGTGGACCCACTGGAATGCTATAAGGCGGAAGCCTTCAATGGCCACAGTAACACAGACACAGTGCCAACCAGCCAGCCATTCAGCCATCAAAACAAATAAATGAATCTATGAATATTGTTGAATGATTGACCCCTGATGATGACAATTGCAACACCTGATGATGACAATTGCAACACCATATTATCACTGCATCACAATAGAGCTTCAATCTGAGTGGGAAATTGTTTCTATTGAATGGTAAGGACATTACAGGCATTAGTCAAAAGCATTACCACTTTACTAGTGGCATTTCAAAAAGAAAGCAGCAGACTCTGAATGTGTGTTTTGATAATCTTTTTCAGGCATCCAATCAGGATCCAAGAAGTCTGGTATCCCTGCCCCCAGGGAGATTCCCCCCACCATGACCAGGGACCGTGTGTCGCTGAGGGACCAGCTGCGGACCTCCACGACCAAGAAGATGGTCCCCAGCGCCAGCACCTCCAGCCTGGCCACCCTGGCAGCCAAGCACCAGCGTGGCTCCACCATCACAAAGCCCAGGGTGGACGCCGAGGGCTCGGAGAGAGGCTTCCTGGAGTGCCAGGTGAAGGAGCTTCTGGCCGAGGCCAAGGCCAAGGAGTTTGAGATCAGCAAGCTGAGGATAGAGCTGCAGCGCTGCCGGGGGAAAGCCTCATTGTCTTCATCCCCCTCGCCTCACAACACCCCCTCCACCCCACCTGAGGGTGCCCCCGATCAGGGCCAAGGTCTATCCCAGCAGGCCACAGATGCCCAGGCCCTGGTGGGGGAGCTGAGGGAGAAGAACGGGAAGTTCCAGAGGGAGCTGGCAGCTCTGAGGGAGGAGAACCAGGCCCTGAAGGAGAAGCTTCTCTCCCTGGAAACTTCGCCTGCCTCTCCTCTGTCCAACAACACTACCACCACCACCAGCCCCTCCAAGCCCTCCGTCAACGGCCTCCCCTCAGACAACAACACTAGTCCCCCAGCCAAGTCACCCACACCCAGCCCGCTCAAAACCTCAGTCTCCTCCGGCAGTGACATCACCAAGGGCTCGCCCTCTCCGGACTCCTCAGAGTTTGAGAAGATCCCGTCGCAGTCTGACTCAGTGAGCAGCAGTGGTGTAGGGGTGGGGAAGGGTTCGGGTCGCGACCCCTCAGTGGAGAGCCTGACGGAGCAGATCCAGAAGATGGAGGAAAGTCAGCACAGTACGGCAGAGGAGCTCCAGGCAACACTACAGGAGCTGGCCGACCAACAGCAGGTGGTCCAGGAGCTGACGGCTGAGAATGAGCGCCTGGCCGAGGAGAAGGGCCTCCTACAGACGTCGCTGCAGCAGCAAAGGGAGAGGGTAGAGTTGCTGGCCCAGAAGAATGAGGCCCTGGCCGGGAAGCTGCAGGAGGTGGCCCAGGTCCAGAGCGGGGACGAGTCGCGGGCGGCTGAGCTGGAGCAGCGCTACGCTGACCTGGTGGAGAGCTCTCACTTTGAGAGGGAGAAGCTGGTGGACATCCAGCAGCAGCTGACGGGGAGCCTGAGGACCCTGGAAGAGGAGCACCAGGAAACCCAGGGGCAGGTGAGGTCCCTCAGGCAGGAGAGGGATGACCTCCAAGGCCGGCTGGAGAAGGAGGTGGAGGCCGGGGGTGAGATGACGTGTGCGGCTGAGGAACACAGGGCTGCAACGGATGCCCTGAGGGTGGAGAACGGACGACTCAAAGCCCAGGTGGACCTAGAGAGACAGAAGGTTGGGGAGCTGAAGGCCATGCAGAGTGCTGGGGACAGCACAGAGCTGCAGAGGCTGCTGAAGGCGGCCCATTCTGAGAGAGACAGACTGGAGGGGGAGGTAACAGAGCTACGGCAGGAGCTGCTACAGGCCCAGACTGACACTGAACACGCACAGGGACTGCTGTCCAAGGTGGGTGGGACACCAAGCCATATAAAATAGAATAGAGTAGAAACTTTATTACTCACCAAGGTGGGTGGAATACCAATTTGCATCTCATCCTCGAGCAGTCGGGGTTCTGTGGGGTTCTGTGGGGTTATTTAAGATACTCTTTAGGTAGGGTTTCAGATGTTTTCGGAAGATGGGCAGGGACTTTCTTGTCCTAGCTTCAGGGGGATGCTGGTTCCACCAATGGGGTGCCAGGACAGAGCTTTGACTGGGCTGAGCGGGAGCTGCCCTCCCGTAGGGGTGGGAGTGCCAAGAGACCAGAGGATGCAGAACGAAGTGCTCATGTTGGGGAGTAGGGTTTGAGCATAGCCTGAAGGTAAGGAGGGGCAGTTTCTCTTGCTGCTCTGTAGGCAAGTACCATGGTCTTGTAGTGGATACAAGCTTCCTACACAATACCTCATCTGCCATGATGGTTTGAATTAAGATAAATATTGTATTGCTAATGAAGACAGGCTTTGTGGCTATAGTTCAGCACTTTCCCTCACCACTCTCCAACGTATGAACTCATGTTCTATGAAATTGTTTTCATCTGCTTATAGGATCAGAGCTTGAGTGAGCAGTGGTTTTCCCCCACAACACCACACGTCAGCAGCCTGGGCTGTGTGGGTTTAGGGTCCCTTCTGTGGTTGTTGATGTGAACACGGGGTGTGTCCTAGTCAGCTGCCTCTGACTGATGTCATAACTAATTGACTCTACACTGGGGTGGTCCAGTCAGGGCAGACCTGGGTTCATACAGTATTTGTTTTCTTTCAAATACTTTTGCCCCGTTTCATTGAGCCTGCCTGTTGCAATGGAACCAATGGAATAGTCCCAAATGTTGAAACGCTGACCATCTGGCACAGGTTGAATCAAACATTAAAACTATTTGAAAGAAAAGAATCCTATCTGAACCTTGGCAGGTCAAGTCGAGTGACATATGACTCAGGCTTCTGGCTCCTGACAAATGGGTGTGAGGGCGAGGCCGGTAAATAATGACTTCAGTCACTAACGTCATGCTCTACATACTGTAAGAAGACGTGCTGTGGAGAATGCATTGTGTCATCAATATCTTTTTTTAATACAATACATCATGCCTGGGGGCTTTCACAGTATGTGTCCCAGTAACCCAGCATGTATTGTAGCCTATGATGGAGCTGTACAGATGTAGGATCTTAATTTCAAATCAAATCGAATTTTATTAATCACATGGTTCGTAAACAACAGGTGTAGACTAACAGTGAAATGCTTACTTAGGGCCCTTCCCAACAATGCAGAGAGAAAGAAAATATAAAAAGTATAGAAAAGTAAAACGTAATAATACAAGTAATAATAAATACACAATGAGTAACAATAACTTGGCTATATCCAAAGGGTACCAGTACCATGTCGATATGCAGGGGTACGAGGACATTGAGGTATATATGTAAATTTCCAGTGCATTCGGAAAGTATTCAGACCCCTTGACTTTTTCCACATTTTGTTACGTTACAGCCATATTCTAATATTAGTTAGTTTTTACAGGTTTTTACATATTTTTGRAACTGAAATGTAACATTTACATAAATATTCAGACCCTTTACTCAATACTTTGTTAAAGCACCTTTGGTATCGATCACAGTCTTCTTCTTGGGTATGACGCTATAAGCTTTGCACAAGCTTTGCACACCTGTATTTGTGGAGTTTCTCCCATTTTCCTCTGCAGATCCTCTCAAGCTCTGTCAGGTTGTATGGGGAGCGTTGCTGCTCAACTATTTTAAGGTCTCTCCAGAGATGTTTGATCGAGTTCAAGTCCGGGCTCTGGCTGGGCCACTAAAAGACATTCAGAGACTTGTCCCGAAGCCAATCCTGCGTTGTCTTGGCTGTGTGCTTAGGGTCGTGAACCTTCGCCCCAGTCTGAGGTCCTGAGCGCTCTGGAGCAGGTTTTTGTTAAGGATCTCTCTGTACTTTGCTCCGTTCATATTTCCCTCGATCCTGACTAGTCTCCTAGTCCCTACCGCTGAAAAACATCCCCACAGCATGATGCTGCCACCACCATGCTTTACCGTAGGGATGTTGTCAGGTTTCCTCCAGACGTGACGCTTGTCATTCAGGCTAAAGAGTTCAAACTTGGTTTCATCAGACCAGATAATCTTGTTTCTCATTGAGAGTCCTTTAGGTGCCTTTTTGCAAACTCCAAGCGGGCTGTCATGTGCCTTTTACTGAGTAGTGGCTTCCTTCTGACCACTCTACCATAAATGCCTGATTGGTGGAGTGCTGCAGAGATGGTTGTCCTTCTGGAAGGTTCTCCCATCTCCACAGAGGAACTCTAGAGCTCTGTCAGAGTGACCATTTGGTTCTCCCTGACCAAGGCCCTTCTCCCCCGATTGCTCAGTTTGGCCGTGTGGCCAGCCTTAGGAAGAGTCTTGGTGGTTCCAAATTTCTTCCATTTAAGATTGATGGAGACCACTATGTTCTTGGGGACCTTCAATGCTGCAGAKATTTTTTGGTACCCTTCCCCAGATCTGGGCCTCGACACAATCCTGTCTCCTTCAAACTCATATCTTGGTTTTTGCTCTGACATGCACAGTCAACAGTGGGTCCTTATATAGACAGGTGTGTGCCTTTCCAAATAATGTCCAATCAATTGAATTTGCCACAGGTGGACTCCAATCAAGTTGTAGGAACATCTCAAGGATGATCAGCGCGCACTAGCGACTCCTGTGGCGGGCCGGGCGCAGTGCGCGCTGACCAGGTAGCTAGGTGTACGGTGTTTCCTCCGACACATTGGTGCGCCTGTCTTCCGGGTTGGATGCGCGCTGTGTTAAGAAGCAGTGCGGCTTGGTTGGGTTGTGTTTCGGAGGACGCATGGCTCTCGACCTTTGTCTCTCCCTAGCCCGTACGGGAGTTGTAGCGATGAGACAAGACAGTAACTACTAACAATTGGATACCACGAAATTGGGGAGAAAAAGGGGAGAAAATTAAAAATATTTTTAAAAAAAAACTGTTTTCGCTTTGTCATTATGAGGTATTGTGTGTAGATTGTGGAGGATAAAAAATATATATATATATATTTCAAAATAAGGCTGTAACGTAACAAAAAGTGGAAAAAGTCAAGGGGTCTGAATACTTTCCGAATGCACTGTAACTAAGAATAAGTGACAGGTAATAAACAGTAGTAGCAGCGTATGTGAAGAGTCAAAAAAGTTAGTGCAAAAAAGGTCAATGCAGATAGTTAAATAGTTATCCAAATAGCTACCCAGACTAACTATTTAGCAGTCTTATGGCTTGGGGGTAAAAGCTGTTCAGGGTCCTGTTGGTTCCAGACTTGGTGCAACTATTTAGCAGTCTTGTTTAGCAGTCTTATGCCTTCGGGGTAGAAGCTGTTCAGTGTCCTGTTGGTTCCAGACTTGGTGTGTTGGACTGCTTGCCGTGCGGTAGTAGAGAAAACAGTCTATGATTTGGGTGGCTGGTGTCTTWGACAATTTTTAGGGCCTTCCTCTGACACCGCCTGGTATAGAGGTCCTGAATGGCAGGAAGCTCGGCACCAGTGATGTACTGAGCTGTACGCACTACACTCTGTAGCGCCTTGTGATTGGATGCCAAGCAGTTGCCATACCAACGCTGTGATGCAGCGCGTCAAGATGCTCTCAATGGTGCAGCTGTAGAACTTTCTGAGGATCTGAGGACCCATGCCAAATCATTTAAATCTCCTGAGGGGGAAGAGGTGTTGTCGTGCCCTCTTCACAACTGTGTTGGTGTGTGGCCCATGATAGATCCTTAGTGATGTGGACATCAAGGAACAGTGGACACCCGCTCCAGTACAGCCCTTTCAATGTGAATGGGGGCGTGCTCGGCCCTCCGTTTCCTGTAGTCCACGATCAGCTCCTTTGTCTTGCTGACGTTGAGAGAGAGGCTGTTGTCCTGGCACCACACTGCCAGGTCTTTGACCTCCTCTCAACAGACACTGGGAGACAAATTCACCTTTCAGCAGGACAATTGCCTAAATCACAAGGCCAAATATACACTGGAGTTGCTTACCAAGACAACCTAGTTACAGTTTTGACTTAATTCAGCTTGAAAATGTATGGAAAGACTTGAAAATGGCTGTCTATTGAATTAAGGGTAGAGGCGGTTTATGTACTCGCCGACATAGTTTCATCAGGGTGCCCTCACGTCGGCCTCTCTTGCGCCGCCTTTTTCTTTTTCGAGTCTCGGGGACTAGGGTCTGGTCCAGAGTGAGCATTATGTCCTGCACCTCTGACTCATTAAAATAGAAATCTTCATCCAAATTGAGGTTAGTGATCACTGTTCTCATGTCAAGAAGCTCTTTTCGGTCATTGGAAACGATGGCGGAAACATTATGTACAAAAAAACACACACAATGATAGGGTTGGTCAAGAGCCCGATAAACGGCTGCTTTCCATTGCAGTGCCATTTTAGATAATTTGATCCAGTTTGCTACAGTAGGAATAATCCTGCAGCAACAGGACATGTGAATTATTATGTGGATTATAATCAATTTACATTTTTCTAGGGGTTGATACATTTTTTCAAGTCTGAAATTGAAAAGTGGAAATTACAAACTTCATAAGCCTTTTTAAGCCTCAAATACACTAGAAGTTAAACATTTCCTGCATTGCAAGTTCTCCTGCAACAGGATGATCAAATGAAGATGCTACATCTGTAGTAGGGAATGCATGGGTGATTGAGGTTACTGTCAATAGTGTATCAGGAAGTGTATTACCTGCAGCAGGAGACAAGGGCTCAAGACACTAAACTGTAAAATCAATGATTCATCATCACCTTTTTACCCAGGAGCCAGTTACACTGTAGTGTAGGCTTTGCTATCAGATTGGCTTTAGAGGAGTTCCTACTAAACTCTTGTGCCAATGAGTCTCTGTGGACACTAGCAGGGCTGACGTCCAACAGTTTTTAACAGCTTTTTATCTTTTATTACGTCAGACTACAATAGAGTATTAGCAGTTACAGACAGAGCGTCATACAGATCTAACGCTGTGGTTACAATAAGGGATGTGTCAATGTCAGTTATGCTAAGTGATAAGCACACATGCCCAGACTTGAGGATGTCTGGTGGTTTAGATGTGTTAATGGTTAAGTAACCCTTAACTATCTAGTGATTAGGCAAAGATTTATGAATTAACTGTCAAATACAATCACAAAACTTCTGAGGACATGGAATGATAAATGAAGCACACACAATAGGCCTAATTCTGTCGAACCTCTGCATTCACACCTGCTTTATGTAAAGGCCTTTTGTATTCTCCTTTCATCTTTAATATAGAGGAAACAGGTACATGAATGGACATTGAAAAAGTGGGTACACTGTCACTACAGACACAGGGCTGTTGGCAGCCAACAGGACACCTGTAGAAAGAGGCCTGTTGATGGATGTTTGGACTAACCAATCAGGCCATCTCTTAAATGGCTCTATGTGTGATAACCAATCAGGTCATCTCTTACTATGTCTCGCCATGTGACTAACCAATCAGATCATCTCTTACTATGTCCCAGGCTGAGGCTGAGTGCAAGCAGGTGGCAGAGCGAGCCGTAAGGCTTGAGGAAGCGCTGAGTGGCCATGTCAGTGCCCTGGAGAAGGGGGGGCAGCAGGCCGACGGCCAAATCAAGGACCTGAAGGAGACCATCTTTGAGCTGGAGGACCAGGTGGAGCAGCAGAGAGCCGTCCACCTCCACACCAACCAGACCATCCTGGACCTAGAGCGTACGTTCCCTAGTTAGTGTATATATCACCAGTCTACTACTACTCTACCACCTCCATCCTGGACCTGGAGAGTACAACTGTCATCAACTGTCCTCAACCTAACCTCAGGGGTTTTTACTTGTTACAGAAGCACAGCTCTCCTAAACACATAGTGCCGGTTTCCCTGACCCAGATTAAGCCAACATCTGAACTAAATAGCATGTGCTCAAAATATTTTTTTTGTCCGGGAATGGGCTTATTCAGAGTACATCACCAGTGTGGCTCTGTTTGAGGGGAGCAGGAAGGTCTCTCAGCTGGGGCTGACAAATTGGAGCTGCTGTCTGAAGCACCAGATCTACTGCTTAGCTCCACTACATTGACAGATACAGATGTCTGAGTATTGGCCTGGCAGGGCTTTCCACTGATTCACTGTGACCTTGCAGGCTGGCTGGCTGGCTTCTGGCTAGCTGGTTAGGTCTATTAGAGGCTTTCTCCCACTGAGCCCTAAATGCTGAGATAACATGCAGATTGTCTCCCTATCCGGATCCTCAGCACGACAGAAAGACAGACAGACAGACAGACAGACAGACAGACAGACAGACAGACAGACAGACAGACAGACAGACAGACAGACAGACAGACAGACAGACAGATGCAGGCAGTTTATTACGAGCACATCTGTCTCTGTCCTACAGACCTGTTTGTGCAGTTTAGTAAAAAACAATGTTAGAACTAAATATTTGTAGCGGTCAGTATGCATTGTTTGAGTTATTTTATTTGGTTAAATCAAATTTTAATTTCATGTTTGGTTAAATCAAATTTTAATTTGATGCTAATGCGAGTGTAGCGAAATGCTTTTGCTTCTAGTTCCAACAGTGCAGTAATATCTAACAAGTAATCTAACAATTCCCCAACAACTACATAATACACACAAATCTAAAGGGGTGAATGAGAATATGTACATTTGAAGTCAGAAGTTTACATACACCTTATCCAAATACATTTAAATACAGTTTTTCACAATTCCTGACATTTAATCAGATAAAAAATTCCCTGTCTTGGGTCAGTTAGGATCACCACTTTATTTTAAGGATGTGAAATGTCAGAATAATAGTAGAGAGAATGATTTATTTCAGTTTTTATTTCTTTCATCACATTCCCAGTCGGTCAGAAGTTTACATACACTCAATTAGTATATGGTAGCATTGCCTTTACATTTTTTAACTTGGGTCAAACGTTTTGGGTAGCCTTCCACAAGCTTCCCACAATAAGTTGGGTGAATCTTGGCCCATTCCTCCTGACAGAGCTGGTGTAACTGAGTCAGGTTTGTAGGCCTCCTTGCTCGCACACGCTTTTTCAGTTCTGCCCACACATTTTCTATAGCATCGAGGTCAGGGCTTTGTGGTGGTCACTCCAATACCTTGATTTTATTGTCTTTAAGCCATTTTGCCACAACTTTGGAAGTATGTTTGGGGTCATTGTCCATTTGGAAGACCCATTTGCGACCAAGCTTTAACTTCCTGACTGATGTCTTGAGATGTTGCTTCAATATATCCACATTATTTTCCTGCCTCATGATGCCATCTATTTTGTGAAGTGCACCAGTCCCTCCTGCAGCAAGCACCCCCACAACAAAGCACCGCGCTTCATGGTTGGGATGGTGTTCTTCGTCTTGCTGTAACCCTTCTCCTCTTTGTCTGATGATGAGGAATAGGAATCATTGGACCAACACGCAGCGTGGTAAGTGTTCATACTACTTTAATAAAATAAACTGAACACTGAATAACAACAAAACAACAAAGAGAGAGAACGAAACGAAACAACAGTTCTGTAAGGTGAAAACACACAAAACAGAAAACAACTACCCACAAACACAGGTGGGAACAGGCTACCTAAGTATGGTTCTCAATCAGAGACAACGATTGACAGCTGCCTCTGATTGGGAACCATACCAGGCCAAARACATAGAACWAGACAACATAGAACACAACATAGAATGCCCACCCCAACTCACGCCCTGACCAACCAAAATAGAGACATAAAAAGGATCTCTAAGGTCAGGGCCTGACAGTACCCCCCCCAAAGGTGCGGACTCCGGCCGCAAAACCTAAACCTATAGGGGAGGGTCTGGGTGGGCATCTATCCGCGGTGGCGGCTCTGGTGCGAGACGTGGACCCCGCTCCACCTTAGTCTTGGCCCACTTAGGTGGCGCCTCTGGAGCGAGGACCCTTACCGTCGACTGGGGAACTGGGGACCCTCGCAGCGGGCCCCGGACAGGAGGGCAACTCTGGCTGCTCCGGACAGGAGGGAGACTCTGGCTGCGCCGGACAGGAGGGAGACTCTGGCTGCTCCGGACAGGAGGGAGACTCTGGCTGCTCCGGACAGGAGGGAGACTCTGGCTGCTCCGGACAGGAG
>NC_036860.1:41234399-41357636 GCF_002910315.2 Salvelinus sp. IW2-2015 | reverse complement strand
AATGTAAGGAGGGGACGACGCTGAGGTCCGACTATCAGTCTGTCAGGGCGTCCTGACAGTGCTTCCGAACGGAGGGGTCGCTGGAGGCTCCGGACAGAGAGGCGTTCGCTGAGTTCCTGGACAGTTGTCTTATGAGCCGACGCTGGAGGCTCGTACTAGAGTTGGGCTTCAGTGAGGCTGGACGCTACCCGACTGACCTATGAAGAAGTCGTCGCTATGGGGAGGCTCACGCGAATCTGAGTACTGCGTTGCTGAGTAGGCCTCGTGCCATAACTCTCACTGATATGCGATCCGGGCCATAAATCATCACTAGAGCTTCGTACTGCCAGGATCATACTGGAGGTTCGTGGCAATGGACATCACCTCTGAGGCTTCGTGCCATGGATCATCACTGGAGCTTCTACCATGGATTCACCACTGGATGCTTCGTGCCATGGATCATCAATTCGGAGGCTTCTCGTAGATGACCATGGCATCACACATGGAGCTTCGTTGCCATGGGAATCAACAATTGATAACAGCTATCGTCATGATATCGAGGCTGCCATGATCATGCACTCGAGAGTTCAGGATCCTAGCTCTTGCCATGGACATCACTGAGGCTTGTGCCATGGATCATCACTGAGGCTTGTTGCCAAGGCATTTCACGGAGCGTATCGTCGCCATAGGATCATCATGGAGCTTCGTGCCATGGATCACCACTGGGAGGCTGACGTACGCCATGGATCATACACTGGAGGCTTCGATGGCCATGGATCCCACGAGGCTTGCCCATGGATCATGCACTGGAGGCTTCGTTGCCTGTATGATCATCGACCAATAATCACTGGAGGCTTCGTGCCATGGATCATCACTGGAGGCTTCGTGCCATGGATCACCACTGGAGGCTTCGTGCCATGGATCATCACTGGAGGCTTCGTGCCATGGATCATCACAAGAGGCCTGGCTCTGGGAGAAGGCACAGGACTCACCAGGCTGGGGAGACATGCAGGAGGGTTAGGGCTTAGCACAGGCACAGGACTCACCAGGCTGGGGAGACATGCAGGAGGTCTTGTCCTTGGCCGAGGCACTGGATGCACTGGGCCGTGGAGGCGCACTGGAGGTCTCGAGCAACGAGCCTGCACAACCCGTCCTGGCTCGATGCCCACTCTAGCCCGGCCGATGCGAGGAGCTGCGATGTAGTGCACCGGGCTATGAACATGTACTGGAGACACCGTGAGCTCCACCACATAACACGGTGCCTGACCAGTACGACGCTCCACCCGGTAAGCACGGGGAGTTGGCTCAGGTCTCCTACCTGACTCCGCCAATCTCCCCATGGCCCCCTCCCAAAAGAAAATTCTGGGGCTGCCTCTCGTGCACCTCTCCTCGAGCTAACTCCTCGTAGCGTCGCCACTCCGCTTTGGCTGCCTCCAGCTCCTCTTTAGGACGGCGATACTCTCCCGGCTGTACCCAGGGTCCCTTGCCGTCCAAGATTTCCTCCCATGTCCCGGAGTCCATTCCACGCTGCTTGGTCCTCTTTTGGTGGGTCTCCCCACCAACGCCTCTCCTCTTCGTCTGATGATGAGGAATAGGAATCATCGGACCAACACGCAGCGTGGTAAGTGTTCATACTACTTTAATAAAATAAACTGAACACTGAATAACAACAAAACAACAAAGAGAGAGAACGAAACGACGAAACAGTTCTGTAAGGTGAAAACACACAAAACAGAAAACAACTACCCACAAACACAGGTGGGAACAGGCTACCTAAGTATGGTTCTCAATCAGAGACAACGATTGACAGCTGCCTCTGATTGGGAACCATACCAGGCCAAACACATAGAACTAGACAACATAGAACACAACATAGAATGCCCACCCCAACTCACGCCCTGACCAACCAAAATAGAGACATAAAAAGGATCTCTAAGGTCAGGGCCTGACAGTACCCCCCCCAAAGGTGCGGACTCCGGCCGCAAAACCTAAACCTATAGGGGAGGGTCTGGGTGGGCATCTATCCGCGGTGGCGGCTCTGGTGCGAGACGTGGACCCCGCTCCACCTTAGTCTTGGCCCACTTAGGTGGCGCCTCTGGAGCGAGGACCCTTACCGTCGACTGGGGAACTGGGGACCCTCGCAGCGGGCCCCGGACAGGAGGGCAACTCTGGCTGCTCCGGACAGGAGGGAGACTCTGGCTGCGCCGGACAGGAGGGAGACTCTGGCTGCTCCGGACAGGAGGGAGACTCTGGCTGCTCCGGACAGGAGGGAGACTCTGGCTGCTCCGGACAGGAGGGAGACTCTGGCTGCTCCAGATAGGAGGGCGACGCTGGAGGCTCCGGACTAGAGGGCGTCGCTGGAGGCTTCGGACTGGAGGGCGTCGCTGGAGGCTCCGGACAGGAGGGCGTCGCTGGAGGTTCCGGACAGGAGGGCGACGCTGGAGGCTCCGGACTAGAGGGCGTCGCTGGAGGCTCCGGACTGGAGGGCGTCGCTGGAGGCTCCGGACTGAAGGGCGTTGCTGGAGGCCTCGTGCCATAACTCCTCACTGGAGGCTTCGTGCCATGGATCATCACTGGAGGCTTCGTGCCATGGATCATCACTGGAGGCTTCGTGCCATGGATNCTCCAAACATAACAATGGCCATTATGGCCAAACAGTTCTACTTTTGTTTCATCAGACCAGAGGACATTTCTCCAAAAGTACAATCTTTGTCCCCATGTGCAGTTGCAAACCGTAGTCTGGCTTTTTTATGGCGGTTTTGGAGCAGTGGCTTCTTCCTTGCTGAGTGGCCTTTCAGGTTATGTCGATATAGGACTCGTTTTACTGTGGATATAGATACTTTTGTACCTGTTTCCTCCAGTATCTTCACAAGGTCCTTTGCTGTTGTTCTGGGATTAATATGCACTTTTCGCAACAAAGTACGTTCATCTCTAGGAGAACGAACGCGTCTCCTTTCTGAGTGGTATGACGGCTGCGTGGTCCCATGGTGTTTATACTTGCGCACTATTGTTTATACAGATGACTGTGGTACCTTCAGACGTTTGGAAATTGCTCCCAAGGATGAACCAGACTTGTGGGGGTCTACAAATGTTTTTCGTAGGTCTTGTTTTGATTTTCCCATGATGTCAAGCAAAGACGCACTGAGTTCGAAGGTAGGCCTTGAAATACATCCACAGGTACACCTCCAATTAACTCAAATGATGTCAATTAGCCTATCAGAAGCTTTTCTGGAATTTTCCAAGCTGTTTAAAAGCACAGTCAACTTAGTGTATGTAAACTTCTGACACACTGGAATTGTGATACAGTGAATTATAAGTGAAATAATCTGTCTGTAAACAATTGTTGGAAACATTACTTGTGTCATGCACAAAGTAGATGCCCTAACTGACTTGCCAAAACTATAGTTTGTTAACAAGAAATTTGTGGAGTGATTGAAAACAAGTTTTAATGACTCCAACCTAAGTAAACTTCCGACTTCAACTGTACATATAAGTATATGGATGAGCGATGGCCGAGCGGCATAGGCAAGGTGCAGTAGATGGTATAAAATACAGTATATACATGTGATATGAGTAATGTAAGATATGTAAACATMATTAAAGTGCCATTATTTAAAGTGGCATTGTTTAAAGTACTTTAAAGTTTATTAAAGTGTCCAGTGATTGGATCTCAATGTAGGCAGCAACCTCTCTGAGTTAGTGATTGCTGTTTAGCAGTCTGATGACCCTCTGGAGAGCCTTGCGGTTGTGGGCAGTGCAGTTGCCGTACCAGGCTGTGATACAGCCCGACAGGATGCTCTCGATTGTGCATCTCTAAAAGTTTGTCATGGTTTTGGGTGACAAGCCACATTTCTTCAGCCTCCTGAGGCGCTGTTGCGCCTTCTTCACCACACTGTCTGTGTGGGTGGACCATTTCAGTTTGTGTATGCCCAGGAACTTAAAACTTTCCACCTTCTCCACTACTGTCCCTTCGATGTGGATGGGGGATGCTCCCTCTGCTGTTTCCTGAAGTCCACGATCATCTCCTTTGTTTTGTTGACGTTGAGTGAGAAGTTGTTTTCCTGACACCACACTCCGAGTGCCCTCACCTCCTCCCTGTAGGCCGTTTCGTCGTTGTTGGTAATCAGGCCCACCACTGTTGTGTCGTCTGCAAACTTGATGATTGAGTTCGAGGCGTACATGGCCACGCAGTCGTGGGTGAACAGGGAGTACAGGAGAGGGCTGAGCACACACCCTTGTGGGGCCCCAGTGTTGAGGGTCAGTGAAGTGGAGATGTACACTCATTGCATATATCCATGGTGAGACTAGCGATATGTTGATTAAGTATGAGTTATGGATATAGCAATGCAGATTTAACTGATAGCAGGCTCATAATAAGCATAATAACCAAATAATGAGAAACACGTTTTGAATGGATATATGCAATGTGTACAAAACATTAGGAACACCTTCCTAATATTAAGTTGCACCCCCTTTTTCCCTCAYAACAGCCTCAATTCATCAAGGTATGGACTCTATAAGGTGTCGAAAGCGTTCCACAGGGATTCTGGCCCATGTTGACTCCATTCTTCCCACAGTTGTGTCAAGTTGGCTCAATGTCCATTGGGTGGTGGACCATTCTTGATACAAACGGGAAACTGTTGAGCGTGAAAAACCCAGCAGCATTGCAGTTCTTGACACACTCAAACCGGTTTGCCTGGCATCTACTACCATACCCCGTTCAAAGGCACTTAAATATTTTGTCTTGTCCATTCACCCTCTGAATTGTATACATACACCATCCATGTCTGAATTGTCTCCAGGCTTGAAAATCCTGTCTCCTCCCCTTCATCTACACTGATTGAAGTGGATTTAACATGTGACATCAATAAGGGATCAGAGCTTTCACCTGGATTCACCTGGTCAGTCTATGTCATGGAAAGAGCAGGTGTTCTTAATGTTTTGTACACTCAGTGTAGTAGCAATGTAGTACCACTAATATAAGAGGCAGTGTTAGATGTACTGTACACATTAATCAGACTAAGATATGGCTGCAGCTCCTCCAGTTATGATATGCGCCTCTCACGGATGTATTCTGTGGTTGATGTTTTCAAAGTAATGGCATATATTTGTCTGTCTTTATAGACCAACTCAAGAAGCTGGAGGAGCAGAAGTCGGAAGTGGAGAGGCAGCTGAAGATCTTAAGTAAACAGATGAAGGTAGGAGTGATCTGACTGTTAGTGGTTTTATACTTTTGGGTGCTTTGCTGGTGGTTAAGATGGTCAAGGTTTGTAACTGCTATGATGTAAAGACAATCATAATGCTTATGGTATACTGTGTGTGTGTGTGTGTGTGTGTGTTCAGGATGAGACGGAGGAGTGGCGGCGGTTCCAGGCAGACCTCCAGACAGCCGTGGTGGTGGCCAATGACATCAAGGTAGAGGCCCAGCAGGAGATCCGCTCTCTGAGGAGGAGGTTACAGGAGGAGCAGGGGCGCAGCGCCAAGCTCTCATCAGACCTGGAGCAGCAGAAGGGAGTCAAGTACGTACCGTATGGCTGGGAGGGTTTAGTACATACAGCAGGGCAATTCAATTATGGTCCTCGAGGGCCGAAAAACACTTCTGGTTTTTGTTTCTACCTGATATTTGCATTTACTCATCTCATGTCCCAGGTCTAAATCCGTCCCTGATTAGAAGGGAAGAATGAAACCCAGAAGTGTAAATGGCCTTAAGGGGCCAGATTTGAAAAGACCTAAAGTATACCTACTGTACTCATCCCTCACGCCTCTATCCAACATCCAATCTCTTACCCCTTTCCCTAGCCTTTCCCCTCTCGCTCCCTCTCAGCACTGGGCCCTATCTACTCTGTCCTGGAGCTGCTGCTACTCTTGGGCTTGCCATATCCCACTGATTGTGCGAGTGTTCAATATAGTGGTCAGTATCATATAGGAGGCCGTATGGGAGGCTACAGGGAGCAGAGCTGGAAGGAACATTTTGAATTTCAATACGCCATTAATCGGTTCCCTTTTAAGAGGCTTCCCCAAAAATTCAGATTTGACGTCACGGTACCTTATGATGCTCAACATTTTGGGGTTTGCATTGAAACAAGGTGATGCTAGCTATCAATAAGGATATGAGTCCAATAATAATATCTTAATAACCAAATCCTTGGATTTTCAAGCCTCAAATCCTGGGATTGCCTGCCAATCTTTGCTAAAAGAGGATTGGCAGGCAGTCCCCTCCTGCAGTATCTCTGTCTGTCCATCTGGTTCCTGCTGCAATATTCTGACTGCTCTACCAGTCTGTCTACCACTCACCACCACCAACTGTAACACACTGGGCTAGCAGTGGACCCTAGCACTTCACTGAGACAAGCTGTGCTATCTGAATAGTGTAGCACTAATATAGTGGTCTAAGCTCTACCTAGAAAGGCTGCTGCCGAGATAGCATTGACAGCAGCGCTAAACTTTTTGAGTCAGTTCTCGTCAAAATATAAATTGAGACAGACACTGTAGGAGCCATAGCATAAATCCTCTGTTGTGTTTCATGTGGCTACCTGTACACCACGGGTGGGCGACATATAGCCCGCAGGCCAGATCCGGCCCGCGAGCCCATTCAATCTGGCCCGGGGTAGGTTTGAGTAAAACAAATATAATTTGGGGCAACTATTGAACATCTAAACTATGTAGAAAGTATGTTGAAATTATAATAGACCTATACGTTTTCAAATGACGACCCTTTCTTTGGCCCAAAAATTGCTTTTGAATTTTTTTCTCCCGATATTGCCCTCGAGACTAAATGATTGCCCACCCCTGCTGTACAACATGGCCTGTTGTGCCAGGGAAAGCTCAGCCCATTGGTCCTGTGTCTCCTGTGCAGTGACAGTGGCAGTGACAGTATGATGAAAGGCAAATTAGGCCAGGATTGTTAATACTATACATACAGAGCTCATCAGTTAGTTTCTAATATAGCTTGCCTGACATAAAACATGTAAACGTGTAAATTATAACGTAAAGAAGAATGCAGTACTTTACTTTCCCCGTACGTACCTGCGACGTACCAGACCAGAAGCTTCCCTCCTCCCTGAGATCGTTTGTTCTCTCAAGGATGTCCCTCTCTCAGACATGMCTCCTTATAGAAAGCCCAGGTGAGTCCACTGCACTGCGAGCTCAATGAATGCTGCCTTTAGAGGGAATGCTACTGCTGATCTAGAACTTCTGACTTTCCTTCCTGCACTGCTTCTGCTGCTTCTCACTGATTGTCTGTCTGGTTCGCTGACTAGCTGACTGACAGCTGCACAAACTATTAGTAGTCTGTGTCCTTTCATTTGGGTGGGCTGGGGTTTGCTTTGCTTAATTTCCATTGTAAAAAAAAKCCTGCTACTAAACTTTTATTATGGTACTTGGCGCCACCTGCTGTTCTGTTGAATCAGTCATTTACCTAGCCTCTTGGTTCCTCTGGAGAATTGTCTTGTAGTATGACATGGAATGATTTATTTGTACTCATGCTATCTCTTCTTGATCAAATAAACAACATTTGGTCTGTATAGCATTGTATACTGATCTCAGACATGTAGAAGGAACTCAGATCAGATTTTGATTTCATTAGCCAGTTAAGAGACGCATGGTGAGAGAGATAAAAGAACAGAGAGGACAGAGCCTTAACTGCAGTGTCTTTAGAAAAAGACACCACTCCGGTTGTGCTACATACAGTATACATGTCCAATGCAAGTACATAGCTTTTTAAGAGGGTATATTTCCTATTTATTACAATTCATGTTGTCTGTGTTTCGGTCTTGTTTTTCAGACTCGGGGCTGGAGCCAGTTTTGATACCAAGACTGCAGTAGAGGGGCGGTAAAAAAGTCCACCCACATAACATCAGGACCCTCTGAAGACAGACTGACAGTATTATTGTACACAGTTGCTTTGATCGGTATTACCATACAAACTTTTCCATCATCTGGTATGTCATTCTGATGGGTTTATTAGCAAGGTTGATTGACCAGTACAGATGCAATATTTGCCCCAGACAGACAGACAGAGTCAGACTGTAGTTTACTGTTAAACTTCCAAATGAACGCATCTTTCTCCGTGAGATCTTTCAAAAATTCTGTATACATTTTTATCTCTATTGTTTGCAATGTTTTCAGTGGTATTTGTTTTTGGGAAGCTCTCCTCTCTATCGGTCAAGAGATGATCTGATATGATAGGAGGAGTTTCTGTTACTGATTCCGATTTGCTTTTAGACACTTAAATTGCCTCAGTGGTGAATATTCACTTACTCAATGTGTTGCTAAATATTATGAGAATGAGACACATTTTTTGTTCAGTTCTCTGAGGGTTGACTGAAACCAATAGCTGGAAACTGCCAGCTATTACTATGAGTCAGATTCATGTTGTAAGTTAGGTTTCATTACTACATTATGGGCCAAGTACAACTTTGAAAAGCCAAACAGACAAACTTTTCAAGTTATTTTTGTTGTTCAGAGTTGGTATTATTGGTCTTTTGGTAGATTACTGTTCTAATACTCATTTTGTTCAAGTTTCCTATCAGTTCTGCACCTGTGGTTATTATTATGATCCGTTTCTTCTAACTGACAGTTTGGAATATCTATTACTTAAAAAAGCTTGGATGATATATATTTTTTTAATTATGGTAATAACCAACAATCAGTTCACTTTAAGTGTGTGAGATTATTCATGGCTACAAAAAAATGTGTCATGTGCTCTCGTGTACATAATGTGAATCTGATAATATGTTGTGATAATTGACCACTAGATGGCGGTAGTTAACAGAATATCAAGAACGTTAAAGTATCAAGAACCTGCACTGGTCAGTGGTCCTAGGTTGTGTGTGTAATCAGCTGGCTACTGTTTAAGTTCAGCTCACCAGTTTGAGTTCTGCCTCCAGACAACAACACTGAATCACAGACGGTATATTATTACATTATCACTGATCATTATCACGTCATCACTAATGTCCACACAGGAAGGCCGCCGTGCATTTAAGCCATAAGGGTAATCAACTGCTGATCACTGCCCAATTCAGTCCTTACTGCCTCAGACTTGCAGCCGTGCCTAAAACTCACAATGTCAAAATGTCCTGTACAGTACCTCTTAACCATTATATTTCACTCTAAACTTCAGCAGGCTATATCAACAAAATATKTTTTGAATGCTTTATCACTCATTTTGAAGTCATTATAATTGAACCTTTATTTAACCAGGAAAAGCCCATTGAGACCCAGAGTCTCTTTTTCAAGGGAGACCTGGCCAAGAAGGCAGCAACAATCAATACATTACATAATTAAACATACAACAATACAATACAACAACACGATCCAGCCTAAAAAAACAAACCCCATCAGGTCAAATATAAAGCCTCTAGTTTCTGAGTACTGCTACAGGGTAAACGTTGGATCACTGAAGTGATGCTGGTGTTGTGACACCCATTAGAAATGTATAATGACCAACTGCCATCCTGTAAACCTCAGGTTATAATGACTATTATTACCGAGTAACAGGACTATTCAGTGGATGCAGTCATACAAAAGCCATAGTACTCGACCAGAAACAGACAGACGTGCTAGTAATGTTTAACTTTGAGTACTGTCGATATTGCCAAAAAATACCACCTTATCATAAGACATATATGGTGGTAACTGTGTGGTGATTATACCTTTTTTCTGTCTGTGAACTGCTCAACAGTTCAACAAGTGAATGTGCAACTGTTTAATTTAACTTTTAGGTTAAATCTTATTGAGACAGATCAAATATACAATGCTGTTTATTTAGAGAAATAGTCAATGTAAGGTGTTTGTCCATCTGTTTAAACTTTTTGTTATTTCATCTTTGGAAAGTCAATAAATGAAATGACTCTAGTCCCGACTTTGTCTGCGTGTGTTTGTTTGAGTTCACTCTCTTTGGGAGTTTTGCTTCCTCCTCACCAGATTCCTTACTTCAGTTCTATTCTCACCCCTTCCCCATCCATCCATATGTGACAATACTCTATCACTTACTCACTCACTCAGGCTTTGTCCAATGTCCATAAGATAAGGATGGAGTAAACTTTGTACCTTTTTTTATTTGCACTTTTGGGTGTTGTCATCTAAAATTAGAACCAGCTATTGACTTTTCCATCATCTGAAACGTGTACTGTACATACTCGTACACAATATGCTTCTGATCAATTGAGCAAATATTGCATGGTACAGTCAATGCGATGGGCAAACATCACCTTCAATCATTACCTTTCTTTAGAACATTGATTGACTAATTAAATACTAAACCATTGTTCTGATAACACCTACTTAGTAAAATAATGTTCTGATAAAATCCCTGGTAAGGTATATATAGCCTCTGACTGTAAAAGCACTTCTACCTGCTATGTGTTGTGCCATAATTTATACTGTGAGCATCTCTTCCCCTTTGTCTTTCTCAGGTCGTTGCGTGATGACACTGAGAGTTTCTCAGATGCAGATGGCAGTCCTCACTGGTGTGGCATCTCCATGACCCAGACCACCCAGACCCAGTCCACCTCCTCGCTCATCAACACCAACGGCAACGCTGCCTCCTCCCCCTCGGAGCACGGAGCCACCGTCAAATCACTCATCAAGTCCTTTGACACAGCTGTACAGAGTAAGCACAGAACATCCCTCCTTCTCACTCCTTCACACAAGCCCGGCAGACCTGGGTTAAAATATTATTTGTTTTCTTTCAAAGTTATTTGAGTATTTGACTGTACCTCCCTGGGTTGCCAGGTAGGGGGTGGGGTGGTTGGACTATTCCATTGGTTCCAATGTGCCAGGCAAGTTCAGTCAAGCACAGGCACTTTACAGATATCATACCTGACTTGTCTGCACAATAGGAGAACAGCTGGCAGCCTGTCTGTCTGCTTAAGATAGATCTATCATGTCTGTACAGCAGAGGCATGTATGGTCACCTATGGTATGCTCTGCTGTCCATGTGACTGTATTGATTGTGTAGCTCACTAATATATCTACTGCTGTACATATAATTTTTTGTATATATTTTAGATGTATACAGTATACGCATAGATTGCATTTGGATTACTGATACAGTGTTATTTGGGTTGTTCATTGAATTCGTTTTGACATTCCTTGATTTCTTGTTTTCGTTTTTTATTATTTGCGTACTTGTTCGACGGTTTACTGCACTGTTAGGTACTAATAACACAAACATTTAGCTGCACCCGCTATAACATCTGCTAAACTGTGTACGTGACCAATAAACTTTTATTTGAATTGAAAGGAAAGGAATAGGAGGTGTGATTACTCTATAGACTGGCCACAGACATTCCTGAGAAAGATGTTTGTTTTGGAGCGATCTGCTGTCTCTTGTATCATCAAGGAGATAAACTCAGCAAAAAAATTAACATCCTCTCACTGTCAACTGCGTTTATTTTCAGAAAGATTTACATGTGTAAATATTTGTATGAACATAACAAGATTCAACAACTGAGACATAAACTGAACAAGTTCCACAGACATGTGACTAACCGAAATGGAATAATCTGTCCCTGAACAAAGGGGGGGTCAAAATCAAAAGTGACAGTCAGTATCTGGTGGGGCCACCAGCTGCATTAAGTACTGCAGTGCATCTCCTCCTCGTGCTCTGCACCAGATTTGCCAGTTCTTGCTGTGAGATGTTACTCTTCCACCAAGGCACCAGCAAGTTCCCGGACATTTCTGGGGGGAATGGCCCTAGCCCTCACCCTCCGATCCAACAGGTCCCAGACGTGCTCAATGGGATTGAGATCCGGGCTCTTCGCTGGCAGAGGCAGAACACTGACATTCCTGTCTTGCAGGAAATCACACACAGAACGAGCAGTATGGCTGGTGGCATTGTCATGCTGGAGGGTCATGTCAGGATGAGCCTGCAGGAAGAGTACCACATGAGAGAGGAGGATGTCTTCCCTGTAACGCACAGCGTTGAGATTGCCTGCAATGACAACAAGCTCAGTCCGATGATGCTGTGACACACCAGACCATGACGGACCCTCCACCTCCAAATCGCTCCAGCTCCAGAGTACAGGTCTCGGTGTAACGCTCATTCCTTCGACGATAAACGCGAATCCGACCATCACCCCTGGTGAGACAAAACCGTGACTCGTCAGTGAAGAGCACATTTTGCCAGTCCTGTCTGGTCCAGCGACTGTGGGTTTGTGCCCATAGGCGATGTTGTTGCCGGTGATGTCTGGTGAGGACCTGGTTAAACCCTTTACAATGAAGATATGTGAAGTTATTTGGATTTTTACGAATTTGTCTTTGAAAGACAGGGTCCTGAAAAAGGGCTGTTTCTTTTTTTGCTGAGTTTATGAATGAAACATGTGGCCTGTAAATTACGCAGGATGTCAGGCCGAGGGGATGGCTGCTGAGGGGAAACTTTCCTTGTTTAGCAGCAATGATAGAGAAGGAACCCTTGCCTGTTACATCATAGCTTAAAAGCTTAAACAGCCTAACCTTAGAGGTCTAATTGCTTAACAGGGTAAGCAGATACAGTGATAGGACTCCATGGAACATCACCATGGAATACGGTATACAATGAATCACTTTCAATTTCCAATTAAATAGCTACCCGTGGCTAATGCACACTCATGTGTTGGGCCTTGCAGATGGACCTGGTCCTGGACACACGGTACAAATGCACTCCTCACCTAGAAGCCCTCTGAGTGGGATCCCTGTCCGCACAGCACCCGCAGCTGCTGTCTCCCCCATCCAGGTACAGTACAGGCCCTCTTCAATATGGACTACGACAGGGTTACCCAGTAGGGGGGACATAAAAGACTGTAAAATCACCTCAAAGTGATTTTAATTAGGGAAATTGTCACATACACCGGATAGGTGCAGTGAAATGTGTTGTTTTACAGGGTCAGCCATAGTAGTGCGGCACCCCTGGAGCAAATTAGGGTTAAGTGCCTTGCTCAAGGGCACATCAACAGATTTTCACATAGTCGGCTCGGGTATTCGAAACAGCAACCTTTCGGATATTGGCCCAACGCTCTAACTGCTAAGCTACCTGCCGCCTCTAAATAGAGAAATAAATAGAAAATTATAATATAATAATAATTATAATGTAAATAGAGAAACATATGTGATCGTATCTCAATGTAATCAAGGTTTGAAATAAATTTGCAGTGAACAAATTATTCATAACTATGTTCCGACCTACGAATTGTGGACCCCTGGACTAAAATATCAACCAATCTGTTATAGGGTTCCTGAGTGGCGCAGCGGTCTAAGGCACTGCATCTCAGTGCTAGAGGTGTCAATACAGACCCTGGTTCAATTCCAGGCTGTATCACAACCGGCCGTGATTGGGAGTCTCGTAGGGCGGRGCACAATTGGGCCAGTGTCGTCCGGGTTAGGGTTTGGCCGGGGTAGGCCGTCATTGTAAAATAAGAATTTGTTCTTCACTGACTTGCCTAGTTATATATATTTTTTTWAATCTGTTTATTACCGACTTAAATGTATAAAGCTTTTGTAAAGCCTTTTAAATATATTATAACCATTACTTATAATGTAAAGTGTTACGAGTTTGGTTGTCACTTTTTGTTTATCATCATGTGTAGGACATTATATAATTTTTTTGTTTGTTTTTGTTTCTGTAGAGGCATTCGTCTATCAAACCGCTCTCAAAGACACTGGAGAAAAGGATTAACCATGGAGATTTCTCTCATTCAGGTACGTGACACTGTAGAGAGAGCAAGTATAAAAGTATCACAGATACTGTATATATATATATATATTTGTAAAACACCAATTAGATTAAAAACGCTTCTTTATCATTGAAACCAACACATTCTGGCATCTTGCATTCATCAACACATTTGAGTAACTACAAACAGTCACATCCTGGTTCCTGATTCCTGTGTTTCCCAGATAAGTATGGGGGCTCTGGGGATGAGCTGAAGCCCAGCAGCCTTATGAGGAAGAGTCCTTCCCTGGAGTCGGTCATCAAGTCCCCAGCAACCTTCAGCAGCCGCAGCCACTCCATGAGCTACAACAAGAACAACAGCAAGCTCAGGTGGGCCCTCCTCACCTCAGATTTAGAGAAAGAGACCACACAACTACAGTGACCACAGAAACATACACACATGTATCACTTGTAACATCACACATCATCACCGGTTCATACACATACAGTAGATCAGGGGTTCCCAACTTTTCCTGGGGGGTCGCGGGACCTTCCATGATTTGAGGGGTAAACAAACTATTATTATTAGTATTTTTTTTATCGCCTTTATATAAACCGATCAATAACGACACATAACCCTGCGATGCTTTAGGCTAGAAACAAGAGGTAAACTGCACATGGGGAGATCTTTGGTTTGTCTCTATCACATTCAGAAGCTGAGCTATGACCTAGTCAAGGAATATTACATTTTTTACTTTGCTTGGGAAGTAATGTTAAACAATGTGTGACTGTCACTATTTTTATTTAATTTAATTAACTAGGCAAGTCAGTTAAGATCAAATTCTTATTTTGAATGACGGCCTAGGAACAGTGTGTTAACCTTGCCTTGTTCAGAGCAGAACGACAGATTTGTACCTTGGTAATTTGAACTTGGAACCTTTCGGTTACTCGTCCAACGCTCTAACCACTAGGCTACGCTGCCCCACTGTCAATTGATCTATTCACTTTCTGTAAAAGATTGAGTGTTCATATCAATTCTAATATTAAAACATATTTGGTAGTGGAATAACATTTGGGGAAATCCGGTCTTGACTTTGTGTTCCTTATCCATAATTATTATTATTATTATTATCATTAAACAGCCTATCTAAAATATGTCATGAGTCTTGTTAAACTACGTAGAATGGCAGGAAATGAGCTTCAAAACAACACATTTTCCTAGGTCCCTTAAATGAAACAAAATCAAGTGTGACATACAAATGTGAAAAAGGGGTCCCTGGGGAATACAATGTTGGGAACACTTGTACTAGATGCGGTGTTTCCGTTGCAGTCATCTTGCTGTGGCGCTGCGCCACGGGAAAATCGTTGCCTCCACGCCCCAAAAATAAGGAACATGAAAAAATATTTCTGCCACGGCGCACTTCGAAGATGCTATAACAGTCCACATTTACTTATCCTCTGCAAACAAAACGAGTAATGAATAGAAAAATCGGACGCCCCATAGTAGAATAGCTTATCTATTTACCTATTCTGGTGACATAAAGTGGTTTCTGTGAGAGGTACAGTCGGGGGGGTGTTACCCCGGGTGGTAGGTTACCCTAACAGGTAGGCTACCCTAACAGATAGGTTACCCTAACAGGTAGGCTACCCTAACAGGTAGGCCTACATTATATTCACTGTTTATGCACGATTTTTGGTACATAAAATTAATCAATAGGAGCCTAAATAGTTAAAATATCACATTTGATTAGCTATATGCATGGTCCAACAAACTTTCATACATATTCATACTGAGTGATCTTAACAGTCATGGTGTTAGTCATACTATTCACTATTAGATCAGTGACAAGCTGGCAGAGTGTTGATCATACTGTGTCTATCACCGAATTGCCCCAGTTTTTACTGACTGTTATGTCCTAAATGGAACTCCATTCCCTATATTGTGCACTACTTTCAACCAGAGCCCATAGGGCTTTGGTCAAAAATAGTGCACTATATAGGGAATATGGTGCCATTTGGGACGTACAAACTGACTGAACCCCATGGCTTGATACTGAGAGTCCCGAGAGCCTTCTGTTCTGGTGTGCTAGACACAGTAGAAGTAAACTTGGAAGAGATGAGTCAGAGAGAAATGTTAAATAAACAACAGATTACATTTGTTGTGACTACCGAACTCAAGCTTTATTAAGCATAATAAGTCTCCCTTCAGACCTCTTTCTATTTTCTCAACCCAGCCATCAAACAATACTTTAGATGAAGGAACCAATCTATCTGTTCAGACTGTTAGAGTATGTATCTGGTCAATATGTCAGTGTATTATGTTTGTTGTTTATAACAGTGTGTTATATGTGAAAATGTGATTGTATTATAAATTGTATTTGAATGTTTATAGAATCTTGGAAGATTAGTCCAAATGAGGACTAAATTAAAATACATTTATAATAAAATCAAAATCTCTCAAAAACAATCACTTCAATACAGGAGGTATATCGCATATGTTTACGGTCACATAGTTTTTCATTGTTTATCTAGAGCTAATGACATACATGCATAATTAATGTGATATCGAGGGTGACCCAATGTCCTACTATTAAACTCTCAACACACACACACACACACAACACACAAACACTAGATTGTCTAGATCTCTACATTGTCACCGACACAAACAAGTATGTGACATTTTTTGTTGCTCCTCAAATGTGTTTATATTTGGTATTGTTTTCGCAACTGTATGTCACCAGTGAATTCATACACTGGCTTTTAAAAAGCAACATTTGTTATGACAATTCCCGATTCCCCAAGCTCTAGTATGTCGTAACATGATGAAATAAACTAAATGTTTTAGTGTTTAAACTGGACCATGTAGCTCAGTGCGACCAAGGACTCTTTATGTTCCCATGGCCAAAGAGACTACTAGCTTTCATTATGACAGCCCAGGAGATCACATCAGCGACAGGGTGTGTGTGTGTGTGTGTGTGTGTGTGTGTGTGTGTGTGTGTGTGTGTGTGTGTGTGTGTGTGTGTGTGTGTGTGTGTGTGTGTGTGTGTGTGTGTGTGTGTGTGTGTGTGTGTGTGTGTGTGTGTTGTGTGTGGTGTGTTGTGGGGTTTTTGTGTGTGTGTGTGTGTGTGTGTGTGTGTGTGTGTGTGTGTGTGTGTGCCTGCGTGCGTATGCCTGCGTGCGTATGCCTGCGTGAGTGCATGCATGCATATTTACTGTATGTGAGGTTGATGTAAGGTTAATGAAGACCCAACACACAGGTCAGATGCCATAACCTTTGTTTCCCTCACTGTCCATGGCTGCGGTGTCTTTCCGCGGTGTCAGTGTGGAAAGAAAGGACCCCTTGGCTGCACTGGCGCGGGAGTATGGGGGATCTAAGAGGAACGCTCTACTGAAGTGGTGCCAGAAGAAAACAGAAGGCTATCCGGTAAGGGCCCTGGGTCAGAGACCTGTCTCAATACATAACCCTATCAAATTCCTCTTTCTTTCTCTCGCTTTCTCTCTCCCCATCTCTCTGACTCMCTCACTCTCTCTCCTCTCTCTCTGCCTCTCTCTCTCTCCTTTCTCCCTCTTTTTCTCTTTTGCTATCTCTCTCTCTCTCGCTAGATATCAGGCATATGTCATGCAGGCCATACTGTGCAGTGAATGTTCCTAAAAATCCAAGGTTTGGTGGGGAACACTTTAGTATAGGAAAACCCATCTTAAGATACTATGATCTTATTAGTCGCACATTGAGACAGATTATGAAGAATCTCTTTCTTGTTTAACTTGCTCTTTATTAAATACAAATAAATTATTACATTTATTTAATGTCTTTATTATGACTAACAATGAGGTTATTAAAGATTGGCCAATAACACATGACMTATAATGTTAGAATAAAAACACAAGTAATAAAGGCCTAATATATAACTAATAAGACCAAATAAAAGCCTTATATATAGCTAACAAGACCAAATAAAGGTCTAATAGCTAGTAATATACACACTTACAAACAACAAATTAGTGACTTATTTAAATGTGCACGTATTTATAAAGTGTTACCCAAGGCTTTATACTATAAACTGTGCTTCTCATTGGAACATGTTGGCTTAAAGAGCATATTGAGGTTTTAGGCTGTTTTTACATAATAATCTGCTGTGTTTACACACATACAAACCCTCACCTCACCTGTCCTCACTGTGTGGACATAAGATGATATCATTAATGTCAGCAAATCATCCTCAATGCAAAGGGATCCAGTACAAAGAATACAGTGGGACGTGTGGATGTGTGTGAGGGGGGGCGTGTCTGAGCAGACACATAAGTCAGCGTGCATGAGTGAGTGCATTTGTGTCTGTATGCATGTTATTATGTGTGCGTGTTCCCTTTCTAGGCCCACGTTCACCTGGTTTAGCCCTCCACTAATAGCCTGTTTAAGGAGTCCATTAAACACAGTGGGATTACTGGGATTACTGATTGTACATCATGTGTGAGGGCCAGCTAATGCCACTAACACTGGTAAACAAAGGCTAAGAAAGGAGGGTCGGGGTCTGCCTGGTCTCTGCACTGTTCTCCCTCTTAGCTAAATTCCATCGCAGTATGGGGTGTGCTAGCTAGCTTACAGTAACACCAAGGCTACAACTGAAATGGCACCCTATTCCCTATGTATTGCACTACATAGGGAATAGGGTGCCATTTCGGGCTAAGCCCAACACCACTACTCTACTTAGCCTAACAATGGCATTGTCCAAGGGTTTCAGTTCAATGAAATGACAGACTGTTGTACTTTGCTCAACCAAGCACACAGGTCAATAAGGGTATTAAAACTTCTTAAGTGTTCTGCTAGCGGGACAACTTCCGGTGAAACTGGTGGGCGCGCAATTCAAATAAATAATCATAAATATTATGGATTTTAAACATTTAGGTACATATAATTGTCTTATATCGGCTGAAAGCTTAAATTCTTGTTAATCTAACTGCAGTGTCCAATTTACAGTAGCTATTACAGCGAAAACATGCCATGCGATTGTTTGAGGACGGCGCCCCACATCAAAATATTTTTCCACCAGCTCAGGTTTCATACATTCACATATAACGATTAAATATTCACTTACTTTTTGAAAATATTCCTCTGATTTGTCATCCAAAGGGTCCCAGCTACAACATGTAGGGTCGTTTTGTTAGATAAAATCCTTCTTTATATCCCAAAAAGTCAGTTTAGTTGGCGCCATCGATTTGAGTAATCCACTCGTTCAACTTGCAGAGAAAGGAATCTGAAAATMTACCCCTAAACATTGTTTCAACAAGTCAAAATACATTTGTATTTACTCCTCAGACACCCTAAAATGTAATCAAACTATAATATTTATTTCGGAAAGAAGTATGTTCAATAGGAAACCGATTTTAGCAGGTGCGTAATGTCTTCATGGGGCGCACAAACACGAATTTCCAAGACTGTGTCCTTCTAAAACTGATATTTCTTATTAGTTTTTGAAGTCACAAGCCTGAAACCTTGAACATAGACTGCTGACACCTTGTGGAAGCCATAGGAATTGCATCCAGGGAGCTAACTTTCAATATGACCTTTCTCTTGCATTTCTAAGAGGACGGTCTCTCTCAAAAAAAACATTCTGGTTGGTTTTCTCCTACCATATCTATTGTGTTATATTCTCCTACATTATGTTAACATTTCTACAAACTTCAAAGTGTTTTCTTTCCAATGGTACCAATTATATACATATCCTAGCTTCAGGGCCTGAGCTACAGGCAGTTTACTTTTGGCACGTCATTCAGACAGGAGGTGGAGAAAAAGGGGCCTATCCCTAATTAAGACAAGGTTAAAGGTGACTAAAAATAGACTAGCTTTAAATGATTGAATGAGTTGTTGGATCAATAGAGATCTTGTTTTTAGGCATGTTGGGTGGTGAAATGAGTCATCCCTCCACCCTGTCCTCTGTTGCCATGGTACCTCGTTCATAATTCTGACTCACTGCTGATGTTCCTAAGACACTGCAAATCCACTGTGATGAAAACAGCCAACCTTGATAGTTACAGTAGATACGTTTATTTCTCTAGCACACCAACTGAATGGACTCTACTGTACAATGGCTGTATTTGCAGCTACGCTCTCCTTTAACTGGGAGATGGACATGGTCTCCATCTTGATGGACTGCTTATCTGATCGTTTCCTTCATACACAAACTGAATGGTATATAGCTGTGGGGTATTCATTTTAGTCAACGCTCTTATCCAGAGCAATTAGGGTTACGTGACTTGCTCAATGGCACATCGACAGCTTTTCACCTAGTCGGCTCGGGGATTCGAACCTTTCGGTTACTGGCCCAACGGTCTTAACCGCTAGGCTACCTCCCGTTTCAGTCATTGGCACCTACTGGTATTCTATGGTCTACTTTTACACTCAGTGGTTCTGCTGAGGAGAATAATCATTCTCTGGTTTCTGGAATGCAATAAGAGGCTTTGGCTAATAGCTGAATGAGAATTTATTTCAGTACATGGAATGAATAGGCTCTGAGGTGACTGTTACAGTATATGATGATGCGTAATTTCCATGTGAGCATCCATGTGTTTGAATTCCTCCTCAGATTGTGGGTCCGGTGGTTTAACACACCAGATATTTTTAGGGGGAACGTGACAAAACTTGTGAACGGCTGTACAACACGTGTGAGATGCTCAATCACATTAACATTGAGTGTTGCATAATACTGCAGAAACATCCATGTGTTTTTGTGTCAGGACAACAGCCGTCCATGTCTAAATAATTAATTAATTATTGAATTAATTCATTAATCTGTATTTGATGCCATGGGCATCAGATTCGAGCTCTAAAATTACATTCCATCTCATGGCACATCCCAGTAGTAGGAACAGATATGGCCACAGGCCTTCTCTGACGACACCAACTGTGTTCACCATCATGGCCGACCTGCCCTGGTCCGACAGAGGACCACTAATGACCTGCTAATGTGTGGAGACAGACAGCCTGTCACAGTCAAACATCTCTTCTTAAGGCTGTTGGCTAGCCAGGCTGAAGCCATAGTGTTGATAACGTTACACAGAACGGGAGGTTGGGCAGTTGAGATCCCTTTCCCTTTTCTACCTAACCATTATTCTGGTTTGGTAAAGGTTAGTGGGGGTTATACCTTTCAGTTTCAACAGATTTTAGTGTATTGTTCTGTGGGATACCTATTTTGCTCCATTTAGTAAGGTGGGTCGTGAGGGGATATTTCCCTACTAARAGGACTCTAAAAGCTCCAAATCATGTTGCCGGGTTGAAGAGGTCATGTAATGGGGACATAATTAACTGTCACTTTGAAGTATTTTACTAGCCCTGTAGGAATATTGACTCTGCTGTGTGCGGTGTGTGTGCGTGTGCCTGTGTGTGTTCTCTCTGTTGCACGGCTCAGCTGAAGTAGGTGTCAGGAAACTGGCCTCATATATTTTCTCATCTGTCTGTGTGGAGCCGGAATGGCCTCTCTCTCAGACAGCCCKTCTCCCTGGCTGGAGGTCAGTTGTTATTATACCACAGACTTATTGTTACAAGGCCTGTGGTCAAACAAGACTCTAAATTAAATTAAGATGTTAAATTAAGATTAAATTAAGATGGAAAAACAGGCACTACTGTAATCAAGAGGGGGCTATATCCCGTTTAAAATGAAAACCCAAATGGAACCCTTTTCCTTATAGTGCACTACTTTGGACCAGAGCCCTAGTACACTATATAGGGAATAGAGTGCCATTTGTAACGCATATTTTTAAGCTATATTCCTATTGGGGATGCAAAGCCTTATTACAATACTTTTCCTGTGGTCAATAATAATTACTGGGATGGATTTAGACGGCTGTTAGCCTAGCRGTTAGAGCGTTYGGCCAGTAAATGAAAGGTCGCTGGTTCGAATACCRTAGCCGACAAGGTGAKAAATCTGTCGATGTACCCATGAGCAAGGCACTTAACCCGAATTTGCTCCAGGGGTGCCGTACTACTATGGCTGACCCTTTAAACACCTATCCGGTGTATGTGATAATAAAACATATTGTTTTTTTAWATGCTAGGATTTTCATCTGATTTAGTAGCTATTATATCACGTTAATACTAGCATAATAAATCTAGGGTCATTATTGATCACGATGAAGGGCTAACTTGGATATTATGTGTTTGATTTTGAACACCATCCTCATGTCACATCAAACTAAAAGWGGATGGCAGGTTTATTGCAGTTTTTGATGTTGATAACAAGATACAGTGTGAAGCCACTGTGTACGTGCGGACATACCCGTACATCCCACCTGAGCCCTCTCCCCTTATATGGAGCAGTGATGATGGCCATGGGCCTCTATGTATGCGCCCACTCAGGRGGTGTGTGTGTCAACCTGCCAATACGGCTCGTGCCACTGGCCATACTCTAACGACTAACAAGGTCAACGAGATACCATTAAACGTGGTAAACAACACACACAGTGACGTGAGTGCTGGAGGTGGCCGTGCTGTTGCCATGGTGAGGAAGAGATCAATACCCCCCCGGGGAGAAGGGGTAAACACAACACCACGGTAATGTGACCAAGATTAGTAGATACACACACACCCCCKCACACACACACACACACACAGTGAGACCTGAAGGATGTTCTCCAGTGGTGTGTGTGTCAACATCTGGAGGAGAGGCGCGTGCTTGGTGGGACTGCTCTCAGAACACCTCAAATGTCAGCTTCTCAGAAGAGACAATCGATCAGCAAAGACCTTAATGATGCTCTGATTGACTGGGCCCTGTGGGAGCTAGCTAGCCTCTCTCAGAGTGGATGAGAGAAGAGAGACAGCTCTCACAGGAAATCAACATTCACTGTTTGTAGATTTTACATAAAAACACAGGCACCTCCACACACACACACACACACACACACACTTCAAACAGAGCTGACCATATGTACATGCCTCGGCCAAAGGCCATGCAGAAGACATTACCATCATGACAAATTATCTGTTTGAATGATGATTACAGTATCTCAGTTGTACTGAAATCCACTGCCCGTCACAGACGGTTAATCACTTCAATCACAATCAATACAGAGTCTTTAAAAACAAAAGGTGTTGTTCTGATTCCCACCTGCTCTGGTTTCCCACTGTATTTTTATCATGGTGGTCTTTGATGTTGTTATTTGGGTCAGCAGCCCGGACGGCGAGTTATTCGATTAACCAAAACATAAGCCTTGTTTATTGTTCAGGATGGGAACAATGAGGAGAAGGCGAACAGACAGGCTTAGCTGGGAGTCTCAGTCTGGGCTGAACAGAATGTAGCCTCAGCTGGGACTAACTGAGAAGATTGGCCTTCCTCGGTCATCCGGCCCTCTCCGAGAAACAAACACAACCACCCCTGGCGGTAGAGGGGGGCGAGCTAGGACCCCCAGCGGTGTGAGGAAGAGGGAAGGAGCTAATGAATAGGGGGGTGGGGGTATATCTAGACAGAAGAATTGGGACATTCGAACTGTGTCATGATACTGCTGGGGTGGGCCGTAGGGGGAGGCAGCAGATGCATTGGTTAAAATGCATCATGACTCTCCCTGTGTCAGTACCATATATATGGGAGATAAATACTTACGCAACACAATTCAAACTGACACAAAGGCCTTGGTATCCCTGTGTCTGCTAATGACTAAAATGTAAATGTAATATGAGTGTGAGGCAGCTACACCCGTCCATAGTATAATAATGGACGGTTGTCTCTCTCTTCTCTCTCTCTCTCTCTCTACTCTCTCTCTCTCTCTCCTCTCTCATCTCTCTCTCTCTCTCTCTCTCTCTTTCTTCCCTCTCTCTCTCTCCTCCTTCTCTCTCCTTCTCCCTTCCTCGAGGTGTTAGAGTGCAGAAGTCAAAACTAGTCTAAAGTCCCTATTTGACTCTGCCACTCTGACTTCTGCCACTCTAACACCAGAGAGAGAGAGAAGGGAGAGGGGAGAGAAGAAGAGGAGAGACGAGAGAGAGAGAAGAGGACGAGAGAGAAAAAGAGAGAGAGAGAGACGAGAGAGAGGAGAGAGAGAGAAAGAAGAGACGAGAGAGAGAGAGAGAGAGAGAGAAGACAATGAAACACAGTCCATTATTATATATGGACGGGCTGCTTAGCTGCCTCACACTCATATTACATTTACATTTTAGTCATTTAGCAGACGCTGTTATCCAGAGAAACTTACAGTTAGTGCATTCACTAGGTGGGAACAACCACATATCACAGTCATAGTAAGTAAATTCTTTCTCAATAAAGTAGTTTTCAGCAAAGTCAGCCGCTAGAAAATATATATTGACTTAACCTGCTGCTCCTGTGTGTGTGTGTGTGTGTGTGTGTGTGTGTGTGTGTGTGTGTTGTGTGTGTGTGTGTGTGTGTGTGTGTGTGTGTGTGTGTGTGTGTTGTGTTGTGTGTGGTGTGTGTGTGTGTGTGTGTGTGTGTGTGTGTGTGGGTGTGTGTGTGTGGCTGTCATGATTAATTGCATGGCCTATTACGGCAGCTTCCCTTTTCTTTGTTCACCCACTCCTTTACTCAAATACGGACAGACAAAGAGAGACACGGAGAGGGGCTCACGGCTTAAAGGGATATTTCGGGATTTTGCAAATGAAGCCCTTTATCTACTAACCTGACTAAGACCTAACTTGAAGTCCTCCTGACTTGATTGTTTGTAAAGGCTATTTTGATGTTGTCGGCACGATGTGTCAATAACGAAGGGAATGTGCTTTTTTACTGATTGGTTCTCCTCTGTGTCTTTCTCCCTCAAACCCATGTGGACAACCACACACAGCCCCCGACCGCCGCCCCCTTCCAATACAACTGTTGGATTTTAAAATACAACGTGACGTCTCAACCCCCCAGGAWATAAAATACAACCGTTTGAGAGAACCAATCTAAGCTCAGCCAGAAATAAGCACAACTCGGAGCAAATACTGCATTTACAACGGCTTCCTGTCCAGACCAGTGTGTCACAGCTCTCTTTCGCTTTGAGTCACATGAGTTGCGTCAGCCAGGCTATTTATCTACTTCCCCAGAGTCAGATGAACTCCCGGATACCATTGTTATGTCTTGCGTTCAGTATGAAGGAAGTTAGAGGTAGTTTTGCAAGCCAATGCTAACTAGCATTACACAGGTTTTATTGTAACTCCAATGACAATGTGTTGTGCCAGTGAGTGTTGGTTTGTGCTGTAGTATGTAGAGAGCTTTATTTATAGTATTGGAACTTCTTTGTTGTCGTAGCTGATGGTGATATTGTATGGCTGACTGGCTGGCAGACTTGCTGGCTGGCTTACTGACTGGCTGACTGGCTGGGCTTCCTAATGCAATCATACTGTATGTTATCTACTTAATCTTTTACTGCAGTGGGCTAAATCAGGGTCACACAGAGTYTTTATTGGTAGTCTTAAACAAATCTTCTTTCGACCAATCGATGGGTCGAAATTTTAAAACATGTTTTTTTTCTCCATATATAGACACATCCTTGTATGTGTTTTAATCAAATCAATTATATGCACTGAGCTTGTCTGATGCTTTAAGCGAACTGTTTGATGAAATAATTAAGACTCACAAATGACTAGAGGGAGTCTGACTGAAAAGTTATGCTACCAAAATCCCTAATTTATTTAGGAAAAACATTCCATATTCCCTCAACCCTTGCTCTCTTTACGTGACACATGTATGCATCGCATGCACGTGACCAATAGGGCCTGACCTATAGCTCCCGAGTGGCACAGCGTTCTACGGCACTGCATCTCAGTGCAAGAGGCGTCACTACAGCCCCTGGTTCGAATCCAGGCTGAATCACATGATTTGGAGTCCTAATAGGGCGGCGCACAATTGGCCCTGCGTCGTCCGGGTTTGGCCGGGGTAGGCCGTAAATGAGAATTTGTTCTTAATTGACTTGCCTAGTTGAATAAAGATTAAGTAATTAAAAAAATTATCATAATCATAATCACATCAATAAATTGGTTATAACAAACTCAGCAAAATGAATGCAGAGGATGTGGCAAATAAACTAAAAATGGGGGAATGTTTACTGGTTGCTCAGGGGGTAAAGGGGAAGTCAGATGTGTGGAATAAATTTGACTGGTTGTGGAAAATACTGGGGATAAAGAAAAAGAAGGTAAGGAGCAAGCGCTGCATGCATATTATGTGTCAAACAGGTGCTGTTACTGTAGATTACAATATCATTTTCATGAGCATTTGGAACAAAGTAAACAACACAGTGTAATGTTTTTTTCAATTTTTGTAATGTCTTTATTACAGCAAAGACTAAAAACAGTCACATTCATTTGTGAATGCAATTTCAGGAAATGGAACAGTTATGGCCTATTTATTGTTTACGCTAATTATTCAATGGTCGCTTTGTTATTGTATTTTAAAACTAAAATGCTTGATTGCATTTCAAATCATGAATGACTCGTATGTTGTGTGATGACATGAATGAATAAATGAATGATTGGTGCAGTAGCCTATATAAGAACTGAAATATAGGCCTAAGTAAGTTACGGTATTAAAACTAAACAGGATGCTCTCTTCGGCCTACAGCTCGATGGTGGTTATACAAGGCTGCTATACTTAGTCTACTAATGATAATGACATTACTTATTATTATAATGATGATCATGATAATAGTAATAATAACAATAAGAAGGAGATCAAGGGAGAGGAGTGTTATTATTATTGTTAGAAATACACATTTCCAGACAGTTTGGAACAGTTTAAACAACACTAAATAAATTATAAATAATACCAGAGAGGCTGGTCTAATGAAAAGAAAGTGTAAAGTCTTTATTACAGCATAGCAAAGATTAAAAACAGTTTAAAAATGGTTTACCTGTCACGCCCTGGCCATAGAGAGGTTTTTATTCTCTATTTTGGTTAGGCCAGGGTGTGACTAGGGTGGGCATTCTAGTTTCTTTATTTCTATGTTTTCTATTTCTTTGTTTATGGCCGAGTGTGGTTCCCAATCAGAGGCAGCTGTCTATCGTTGTCTCTGATTGGGGATCATACTTAGGTAGTCCTTTTTCTCTCTTTCATTTGTGGGTTCTTATTTTTGCATTGGTTGGTATTTTGCCCTGCAGAACGTCACGTTCGTAGTTTGTTTTGTTGTTGTCGGTGTTCGTTAAATAAATAAATAGAATGAACACGTACCACGCTGCGCTTTGGTCCACTTCTTCCCATGGCGATCGTGACATTACCCGAAATGTGGTTGCGTGTGGCTTGGTGCTCACAGAATCAGAAGGCTATTAAACAAATACTCAAACCGGCAACAGAAGCAGGATCTGTCTTTTCTGTAGATATGTATGGATGATTTATAAAGCCAGGTACATTTAACAGTTAGGCAATTGATTATAGACCTAATTAAGTTGGGGTTTCCTCTCTCCTCACTTTTCTTAGACCATTAAGGCAAGGGCTGTTTTATCTTCTCCTAACTCCACTGCTGCCTCCACCGCATTCTTCTCAACACCAATATGCTGGTTAACTTTTCTATTATGCACATAGCAACATGGTCTAGGAAAAGGCGCCAATTCAACAGCACACTGATGTGATTCAGAACCGCGGACAGCGACTACTATCCAACGTGGGAGAAAGCACATTTGTTATTAAATAAAATAATTTTTTATTTCTGTTGCATCATTGTTCTTACATAATATAACCATATACAATTTCAGTAACACGTCTTAGACTGATGGACTGTGCCATCCCCACGGCCTCCACAATGGATCAGTCCACTCAGACAGATGCAAATCAGATCGGTGTCTTTTTTGTGTGTTTTTTGCTACTGCTCGACGAAAGGAATCTCGGTCGACCAACAGCCTATCGATCAAACAATCGACCAGTTGACTAAATGGGGTCAGCCCTACACCTCACACACATGATTATGGACTTAAAATATAGAGTAAAATATGGAGTTGAAATATATTCCATTTTGAGTTTGCATTCCAATATTACACTTTATATACATGACATGACAGAAGACTGAAATATAACAAAACCGTTTGACATAGAAACACCGGATTTAAGGGGGGGAGTTTAAAAAAGTATATGTTTATTAATTATGAAATTATGAAAAATATTAATAACATTCCACCCATGAGGCCACTAGAGGACGATTTGGTCATTTGACTGCAGGAAAGAGGTACAGCTGGATTACCGGCAAAGCAAATGTATACTATCTCTCTCGATTCATCTCTCCCCCACTCTATCCATATCTAGCTTGCCCACTTCCACCTCTCTCCCCCCTCTCCTCTCTCACCACCTCTCTCCTTCTCAATCTCCCTCACGCCCCTTCTCTATCTCTATCTCTCCCCCTCTTCTCGCTCTCTCCCTCAATATACTTTAATTTGATTTCTCTCTCCTTTTGGTTCTAGTAACTGGGCAGCTCAGTCTTTTGTGTAAAGCGAGACATTTCCTGTCGCTTGATGCTGTGTTTGCTTTTCTGAGCCTGGTCACCGAGTAATGATCGGGTCTGTTGTTGTTTTAACATTCATGGTGCCCCCTCTCTCTATCCCCCATCCCCCTTTATTCTGCCCCCTCCCCACCCCCCACCCAAACATGGCCAAGACCAGACCAGGATGTAACTCTGTGCTCCTCAGAACAAGACACACAAACGCACAGACTATGGACCCCTTCATCCCTCCTCTACCTCCCTGCCCAACCCATGAGTCATTGTCTGAGTCAGACAGACCCTGTGGGTGTGTGTATCAGTGTGTCTGCCTGTCTCATCCCAATACAGTAGAATGGGCTCAGAGCTACTGCTGCTCCAGTCCACAGACTGGCAGGACAGGAGAGAGGGAAGTTGAGGGATGTATGTAAGGAACCTGTGCAGGTCTGCCTGGGTGGGAGACAATAATAGACAGGCAATGAGTGATCTCACAGTGATGGGATGTCTTGTTCTAATCTACATGCTTTTGGTTTGGTGCATTTGTACTGAATGGAATCAGTCTCTAGTGAATCAAGGAATAGGTTGTAAGGTTCCTTGCTGTTAATAACACAATGGCTGTAATAAAATGTCCCGTGAATTGGACCCAACAGCGGCACCTGTTATTGAGAACTGCAGAATGATAAAGTCTACATCCCAAACGGCACCCTATTCCCTATTTAGAGCACTACTTGTAAATCCAGACTTTTGGCAGTGCAGTGTATAGACGGAATAGAGTACCATTTGGTATGCAGCCAAAGTGACCGTTCTGTAACCTCAGGAATGCATTGCAGCATTTGAGCCTTCCCTATCCTCCCAGAAGCCCTGTGACAGGAAGTCCATCTGGGACAGACAGCAGGACAACTAAGTGACAGGGTCAGGGGACCTACAGGGATTGCACCCAGGGGAGACAGCTCTCTGGCTGGGTGTCCTGTTCCCAGCCAGAGAGCTGTGAGTTGGGTGGACTTCAGAAGGACCAGAAGGACCAGCCATTCTGCTAATGTATAAATGTTTGTTCACTCAACAAACTTTACTCACAGGGAGTTGAATGTATAAGAACATGTTGAGTAAAATTACAAATTTGTGTTTGCCGTTCGAAGGTAACACTGTATGTTGTATGTTGGTTCAGCTACACTACCGGTCAAAAGTTGTAGAACGCCTACTCATTCAAGTGTTTTTCTTTATTTMTACTATTTTCTACATTGTAGAACAATAGTGAAGACATCAAAACTATGAAATAACACATATGGAATCTATATATAAATATAATATAACATATATTTTATATTTGTTATAAAATATATATATTTATATATATATATATATTTATATATATGAAGAATCTGAAATATAAAATATATTTAGATTTGTTTTACCCTTTTTTGGTTACTACATGATTCCATGTGTGTTATTTCATAGTTTTGATGTCTTCACTATTATTCTACAGTGTAGAAAATAGTAAAAATAAAGAAAACCCTTGAATGAGTAGGTGTTCTAAATCTTTTGACCGGTAGTGTATATGCCCAAATGTTAACCAAACTCACAATGCTATTGTAGCTGGTTAAATCAAATAAAATGTTCTAATCAAATTGTATTTGTCACATGCGCCGAAAACAACAGGTAGACCTTACAATAAAATGCTTACTTACAAGCCCTTAACCAACAATGCAGTTTTAAGAAAAAAATAAGAAAAAGAGAAATAAATGTAACAAATAATTAAAGAGCAGAAGTAAAAAAACAATAGCGAGGCTATATACAGGGGGTACCGGTCAATGTGCGGGGGCACCAGTTAGTCCAGGTAATTGAGGTAATATTTACATGTAGGTAGAGTTATTAAAGTGACTATGCATAGATAATAACAGAGGGTAGCAGCAGCGTAAAAGAGAGGGGAGGGTAATGCAAATAGACTTGGTAGCCATTTGATTAGATGTTCAGGAGTCTTATGGCTTGGGGGTAGAAGCTGTTTATAAGCCTCTTGGACCTAGACTTGGCGCTCCAGTACCGCTTGCCTTGCGGTAGCAGAGAGAACAGTCTATGACTAGGCTGGCTGGAGTCTATGACAATTTTTAGGGCCTTCCTCTGACACCGCCTGGTATAGAGGTCCTGGATGGCAGGAAGCTTGGCCCCAGTGATGTACTGGGCCGTACGCACTACCCTCTGTAGTGCCTTGCGGTCGGAGACAGAGCAGTTGCCATACCAAGTAGTGATGCAACCCGTCAGGATGCTCTCGATGGTGCAGCTGTAGAACCTTTTGAGGATCTGAGGACCCATGCCAAATCTTTTCAGTCTCCTGAGGGGGAATACGTTTTGTTGTGCCCTCTTCACGACTGTTTTGGTGTGCTTGGACCATGTTAGTTTGTTGGTGATGTGGACCCCAAGGAACTTGAAGCTCTCAACCTGCTCCTCTACAACCCCGTRGATGAGAATGGGGGCGTTCTCGGTCCTCCTTTTCCTGTAGTCCACAATCATCTCCTTTGTCTTGATCACATTGAGGGAGAGGTTATTGTCCGGGCACCACACGGTCAGGTCTCTGACTTCCTCCCTATAGGCTGTCTCGTCGTTGTCGGTGATCAGACACTGTTGTGTCATCTTCAAACTTAATCATGGTGTTGGAGTCGTTCCTGGCCGTGCAGTCATGAGTGAACCGGGAGTACAGGAGGGGACAGAGCACGCACCCCTGAGGGGCCCCCGTGTTGAGGATCCGCGAGGCGGATATGTTGTTACCTACCCTTACCACCTGGGGGCGGCCCGTCAGGAAGTCCAGGATCCTGTTGCAGAGGGAGCTGTTTAGTCCCAGGGTCCTTATCTTTGTTCCTTAGCTTTGGTGAGTTTTGAGGGCACTATGGTGTTGAACACTAAGCTGTAGTCAATGAATAGCATTCTCACATAGGTGTTCCTTTTGTCCAGGTGTGAAAGTGCAGTGTGGAGTGCAATAGAGATTGCATCATCTGTGGATTTGTTGGGGCGGTATGCAATTTGGAGTGCGTCTAAGGTTAATTTTTAGCCATGACCATCCTTTCAAAGCACTTCATGGCTACTGACATGAGTGCTACGGGTCGGTAGTCATTTAGGCAGGTTACCTTAGTGTTCTTGGGCACAGGAACTATGGTGTCTGCTTGAAACATGTTGTTTTTACAGAATCAGACAGGGAGAGGTTGAAAATGTCAGTAAAGACACTTGCCAGTTGGTCAGTGCATGCTCACAGTACACGTCCTGGTAATCCGTCTGGCCCTGCGGCCTTGTGAAAGTTGACTTGTTTAAAGGTCTTACTCACATCAGCTGCGGAGAGCTTGATCACACAGTTGTCCGGAACAGCTGATGCGCTCATGCATGTTTCAGTGTTACTTGCCTCGAAGCGAGCATATAAGTAATTTAGCTCGTCTGGTCGGCTCGTGTCACTGAGCAGCTCTCAGCTGTGCTTCTCTTTGTAGTCTGTAATAGTTTGCAAGCCCTGCCACATCCATACAATTCGATCTTAGGCCTGTATTGACACTTTGCCTGTTTGATGGTTRGTCAGAGGGCATAGCGTGATTTCTTATAWGCTTCTGGGTTAGAGTCCCACTCCTTGAAAGCAGCAGCTCTACCCTTTAGCTCAGTGCAGATGTTGCTTGTAATCCATGGCTTCTGTTTGGGGTATGTACCAACAGTCACTGTGGAGACAACATCATCAATGCACTTATTGATGAAGCCAGTGACTGATGTGGTGTACTCCTCAATGCCATCAGAAGAATCCCAGTCTGTGTTTTTTATTTTACCTTTGTTTAACTAGGCAAGTCAGTTAAGAACAAATTCTTATTTTCAATGATGGCCTAGGAACAGTGGGTTAACTGCCTTGTTCAGGGGCAGAACAACATWTTTTTTTTACCTTGTCAGCTCGGAGATTCGATCTTGCAACCTATCGGTTACTAGTCCAACACTCTAACCACTAGGCTACCCTGCCGTTACCTTACAATTGTAAATTGAATTAACAAACTCTGCTCAAAGTGAGATGAATTTGAACAGCATGTTGAGTAAAATTACAAGCGTATGTTTGCTCAAAACCACGCCAACATTATATTTCCCAGCATGCTCTATTGCAGGTTGATTTTCAGAATTGTTTGTTTCAATACCTGTGTTTTTGCATGTACATTAATTGGTTGTTTCATCTTATGCTACACAAACATAAATAAATACAAATTCTAAGCTAATCCAATCTGTTAGTAGTTGGATTTTTTGCACCCGTTATTGAGATGTCTGTTTCAGTTTATATAATTTAGGTAGTCTCAATAAACTATCTTCCCTACCTTGGCAGTCATTGTGAATGCAAGTTGCAGTTGATTAAAAGTTCAAATTGTTGGATATCCTCACTTTGGCTGGATTCCAATAGGAATTGCACATCATTTTGCAAGCCAGCATAATATMACTTGCAGGAGTTTTAGACCACTGCGTTAGGGTGTAATTAGTCCCTCAAAGAAAGGCCTTATGATATATGTAATGTATTGTCATAAAGAAATATGCAAAAAAGTTGAACATACATTCTCAAGTTGAATTGTATGTTCGTTCAGCTATTTATCCAAATGTTGAGCAAACTCACAATCCTATTGCAGATGGTTGCCTTACAATTGTAGATTCAATTAACTTTAATGCTATTTTGTTGAATAAACTCAAATCCTATTACAGCTGGTTGCCTTACAATTGTATGTTGAATCAACTTTTTTTTACAGTGTGACTGGGAGAGTGGAGACCCACTGGGCACACACTGGTTGAATCAACATTGTTTCCACTTAATTTCAATGAAATGATGTTGAACCAAAACAGAATAGACGTTGAATTGACATCTATGCCCAGTGAGTAGGGATGAAAGCTGGAGAAAGCTCTTGTCTTTCCTTAGACCTCTGTCTTTTCTTATTGTATGTTGGACATGATGGATGAGGTGCTGTGTGTGGAGAGAGACACACACACAAACCCCTGGACATACTGCGCTGGATGTTTCTGTAATGAACACAATGGGAGACAGAGTGCTGGTTTCAAGCGCAGGGCGCAGCAGGTGTTTATTTGTAAAGGACCACTGGAGGAGGCAGGTAGCTGGGTCCAGGGGCAGGCAAAAGGTCATATACAGGGGGTCCAAAAAGGCAACAGTACAGGCAGGGAGAAGGCTAATGACGTAGTCCGGGAGATCAGGCACAAGGTTGAAGACAGGAKATCTMATAGGCAAAAGTACAGGCAGGGAATAGGCAAAAAGGCGTCGTTAGTGAGGATGGCCAAAACTACGGTACACAGGAGGACTAATACAGGGAAAAACAGAGCTCCATTTAATCCGAATAGAAAAGTGTATCAAACAAACAATACCTCACAATGATGGGGTGCAAAGAACTGAACTAAATATTGTGTGTAAATGACATACAGGTGTGTGAACTGGTAATCAGAATTCAGGTGATTTGGATCTGGAGAGTGAGCTGTGTTCAGGGGATCTATGTGTTTGAGAGTGTGAGCTGGAAAGTGAGCTGGAAAGTGGGCTGGAAAGTGAGCTGCGTTCAGGGGATCTATGTGTTTGAGAGTGTGAGCTGGAAAGTGAGCTGGAAAGTGGGCTGGAAAGTGAGCTGCGTTCAGGGGATCTACGTGTTTGAGAGTGTGAGTTGGAAGCAGACGTTACAGTTTCAGTTGTAAAACACACTGGAATATGGATGAAGGGTTTATAGGAATAAGACAAGACCCTCTTACAAAACATTTGAGAAATAACATGACAGTTTGATGAGGGGTATTTCCTCATGAGGTGCCTCGTAAATGGGCATCTCTGTGCTGTAGATATTGTTATAAATTGTTGTAAATGGATTGTTGTAAATTGCTATTGTTGTTGTTGTATTTAATTGCATTGAGTGCATGTGAAGTGTCGATCTTGCCCACCTGTCATCTTGCTGCAAAATGAGGACKACAATGGAAATAAGCCTCCGGGCTTGATTGTGTTTTTATACTCAATAATCTTTTATCTATGTAATATTGTCTCGGGCTGGAGCAGCCTACTGCTTTTAATTATCCAATAAATTCAATCAATCCTAACACACAGCAATACAAGTAGCTCTCCAATCGCACATGAGCTAGCTTATTGATCAACTATGGACTAAGTATGGAGATGAAGCTACACCATTCGTTTTCATTTGTGTGTTGCTTCATATGTTAATGTACTTGAGTGGGTGTTTTTATGTGCTTCCGCATGCCTTAACCATGTTCTCAGGATGTAGATCATTACTTTCCCTCCTTTCCGGCTGAATGAGCAAGAACTAAATGCAACCTAAAGCTAATTGGCAGTTTATAATAGGGGACAATGAAGGTTGACCAGGTTGTTTCCCTTCTCTTCTTTATGRATAATGTACTGTATGTCAATAAATGTTTCATTTAAGCTTGTTATTGTTGTTAGACTTTCTTATTGACACATCCACTGCTGGTACTAGAATAAGAATGACACCTTCCTCTCTCTATACATATCTCTTTCTCTCTCTCTCAATCGCTCTCTCTCTCTCTCTTTCTCTCTCCATCTATCTCTCTTGTAGAACATTGATGTGACAAACTTCAGCAGCAGCTGGAGTGATGGCCTGGCATTCTGTGCTCTCCTCCACACCTACCTGCCCGCACACATCCCTTACCAGGAACTCATCAGTCAAGACAAGGTACCCATCTCACACACATACATGCATGCATACATGCAGACAACTGCACGAACACACACACACACTCATTCATTTATCATTCCAATTAAGAGCTCATGAACATGGACACCCACACTGATGTGACCTTCTACTTTCTCAATTCATTTCTTCTTCAAGAACCTTTTAGAGTACCTCCAAAGCATCATTCATAGCGCAAAACTTTAATACCTTACACTAAAGTCTATTGTATGAGAAACATAGGCTGAGATTTACTAAAGGTATGCAGGGGCACACAAGCTGTTTGCGTGTTAAATAGCATTTTACTGTGGTGAACATTTTACTAAACGGGTGCGTAAGCATTACAGCATGTAAAACCAACTAAATGTGGTGGAGCATGTTCCTTTACATTTGGGAGATCCTCCAAAGCACCATTGATAAAGACACATTTTAATCCCTTAGACCAGTGGTTCTCAAACTTTTTAGAATCCCATACCCCTTTGAACATTCAACCTCCAGCTGCGTACCCCCTCTAGCACCAGGGTCAGCGCACTCTCAAATGTTATTTTTTGCCATCATTGTAAGCCTGCCACACACACACACTATACGATACATTTATTAAACATAAGAATGAGTGTGAGTTTTTATCACAACCCGGCTCATGGGAAGTGACAAAGAGCTCTTATAGGACCAGGGCACAAATAATAATATTATAATAATTAATCATTTTGCTCTTTATTTAACCATCTTACATAAAAAAACGAATTTGTTCATAGAAAATTGTGAATAACTCATCACAGGTTAATGAGAAGGGTGTGCTTGAAAGGATCAAATCAAATCAAATTTATTTATATAGCCCTTCGTACATCAGCTGATAACTCAAAGTGCTGTACAGAAACCCAGCCTAAAACCCCAAACAGCAAGCAATGCAGGTGTAGAAGCACGGTGGCTAGGAAAAACTCCCTAGAAAGGCCAAAACCTAGGAAGAAACCTAGAGAGGAACCAGGCTATGAGGGGTGGCCAGTCCTCTTCTGGCTGTGCCGGGTGGAGATTATAACAGAACATGGCCAAGATGTTCAAATGTTCATAAATGACCAGCATGGTCAAATAATAATAATCACAGTAGTTGTCGAGGGTGCAGCACCTCAGGAGTAAATGTCAGTTGGCTTTTCATAGCCGATCATTAAGAGTATCTCTACCGCTCCTGCGGTCTCTAGAGAGTTGAAAACAGCAGGTCTGGGACAGGTAGCACGTCCGGTGAACAGGTCAGGGTTCCATAGCCGCAGGCAGAACAGTTGAAACTGGAGCAGCAGCACGGCCAGGTGGACTGGGGACAGCAAGGAGTCATCATGTCAGGTCGTCCTGAGGCATGGTCCTAGGGCTCAGGTCCTCTGAGAGAGAGAAAGAAAGAGAGAAAGAGAGAATTAGAGAGAGCATACTTAAATTCACACAGGACACCGGATAAGACAGGACAAGTACTCCAGATATAACAAACTGACCCTAGCCCCCCGACACATAAACTAATGCAGCATAAATACTGGAGGCTGAGACAGGAGGGGTCAGGAGACACTGTGGCCCCATCCGATGATACCCCCGGACAGGGCCAAACAGGAAGGATATAACCCCACCCACTTTGCCAAGGCACAGCCCCCACACCACTAGAGGGATACCTTCAACCACCAATTTACCATCCTGAGACAAGGCCGAGTATAGCCCACAAAGATCTCCGCCACAGCACAACCCAAGGGGGGGCGCCAACCCAGACAGGAAGATCACGTCAGTGACTTGGATGCACATAACTCTGCAATGTTGGGTTGTATTGGAGAGAGTCTCAGTCTTAAATCATTTTCCACACACAGTTTGTGCCTGTATTTCGTTTTCTTGCTAGTGAGGGCCGAGAATATACTCTCACATAGGTACGTGTTTGCAAAGGGCATCAGTGTCTTAACAGCAGTGATTTGCCAAGGCAGGYTACTCTGAGCGAAGCCCAATCCAGAAATCTGTCAGTGGCTTCTGATTAAATTAAATTTTCACAGAACCGCTTGTTGCAATTTCGATGAGGCTCTCTTGTTCAGATATCGGTAAGTGGACTGGAGGCAGGGCATGAAAGGGATAACGAATCCAGTTGTTTGTCGTCCATTTCTGGAAAGTACCTGCGTAATTGTGCACCCGGCTCACMCTCACTCAGGTGCTTCGCTATATCACATTTGACATTGTCRGTAAGCTTGAGTTCATTTGCACACAAAAAATCATACAATGATGGAAAGACCTGTGTGTTTTCCTAATGCAAACAGAGAAGAGCTCCAACTTCTTAATCATAGCCTCAATTTTGTTCCGCYCATTGSATATACTGTAGTTGCATATACTGTAATCCTCGATTCAGATCATTCAGGCGAGAAAAAACATCACCCAGATAGGCCAGTTGTGTGAGAAACTCGTCATCATGCAAGCGGTCGGACAAGCGAAAAATATGGTCAGTAATAAAAACTTGTCAATACTTTGCCCCTTGATAACTAGCGCACTTCTGTCTGTTGTAAAAGCGTTACATGGTCGCTGCCCATATAATTGCATAGTGGAGAAAATAAACGAGAGTTCAGGYGCCTTGCTTTAACAAAGTTAACCATTTTCACTGTAGTGTTCAAAACCGCCTCTCGGTGGATGCTGCAGTGTACCCAAGTGGCGTCGGGAGCAACTGCTTACACGTGCGTTACCACTCCACTATGTCTCCCGGTCATGGCTTTTGCGCCATCAGTACAGATACCAACACATCTTGACCACCAAAGTCCATTTGATGTCACAAAGCTCTCCAGTACTTTAAAAATATCCTCTCCTATTGTCCTGGTTTCCAGTMGTTTGCAGAAGAGGATGTCTTCCTTAATTGACCCCCCATAAACGTTACGGACATGTACCAGGAGCTGTGCCAGGCCCGCCACGTCTGTTGACTCATCCAGCTGTAATGCATATAATTCACTGGCTAATCTGCGAAGCAGTAATTGTTTCAAAACATCTCCTGCCATGTCACTGATGCATTGTGAAACAGTGATGTTTGATGCTGACATTGTCTGTATATTTTTTTCCCCAGCATTGTCCCAGCCATATCTGCGGCAACAGGAAGAATTAAGTCCTTCACTCTCCACAAGAGAGTAACGGTTAATGTGATTGGATGTTAATTATTTGACTAGGCTTCCTATATTTGACATTGTGTTGTTATTTCGCTAGATTATATTTTGTTGTTACACTAGATTATATTTTTGGCAGTAAAACGAGGCTACTCAGGCGAGAAAAAAACCTCACCCAAATGTATAGCACTGTTTGAAAATGTGAAAAAAAAATGTGAATCACATTTTTATTTGGCYTACCCCCGATGGCATTGCGTACCCCAGTTTGGGAATAACTGCCTTAGACTAAGGCCTAGATTGAATCCGGACAGTGGAAGATCCGCGCTATAGCGCAATTTTTAATTTTAAATGCAATGTTTCTGTGTTCTACGAAGGCTGCGTTCACGGTAAACACTGCATACGTGGATCTTCTGCGGTCTGGAATGAATCCAGCCCTAAGGGCTTTTGTATGACAAGCATGTACCTTTAAAGCCACCCTCTATCACTTGGTGTTAAAGAGAAGCGGCTATGTATTAGTGTTGACAGACAGTCCTGCTGTATGTATATGCAGGTGGCATATAGAGAGGAGAGAGAAGGGCCCAAAAACACAGCAAACAGGCTCCGCTTCGTGCCATGTGTTGGGTTCAGCACCCCTGTGTTTATTCGACCAGCTCACTATAAACAAAAGAGGACGACACTTCGGCACACACACACACAAACACACATCCGATGCTGCATGCTATACGTGACAAATTAGCCAGGCTGATTACTATGGTAAAACCTTTCTGTGCCTTCCCGATGACAGACAAAGCTAGCCCATCCCCAGTGAATTATTCAGTGAGGGCTGTGTGTTGGCTTTAATGTGTTCTGTTGAGTGACTTCCTAGTTTCTAGACTTACAGGCCCCCTTTGAAAGCAGAAGTTAGAGTGCTCCTTTCCTAGAATGTTCTTTAGATCTTCTATCATTCCATTCCATTTATCAAAGCTCTCTGTCATGGCTCGAAATAAGGTTATTTATCAAACATTATTTACTGTTAGACTCCAACACCATGAGGTTCAGCCTCTGGTTTCCCAATCTCAGCTCTCATCCTTTATTAATAAATCATTTTCACGCCGTGCAGCTGACATCATGGGCCTGTCCAAAGCAAACAACAGAGGCTATCTGTTCAAAAATAGTATAGAAATAATAATAGTCTTGAATGTGCATGTCTCCCAGTCCCAGCCAAAGACAACCACTTTGGCAAAATTTTCAATAAAACCTGTTTTCGCTTTGTCATTATGGGGTCGTCGCGAGGGGGGCGGGAGAGTGGAGCGTGGACGTGTGGGGTTGGGGAAATGGGGTTGGGGGTGGAGGGTCAATTATTTGTCTCTCCTTTTTCCTTTGCAAACTACATTGATTGAACTGACCTCTTGAAGACCTAGGGAGAACCGGTTCTAGGTCTCCAAGAGGTCAGTTCAATCATTGAAAACAATGTATTCTAAATAAAAAACAGATAKCTTATTTACATAAGAATTCAGACCCTTTGCWATGAGACTCAAAATTGAGCTAAGGTGCATCCTGGTTTCATTGATCATCCTTGAGATGTTTCTACATCCACCTGTGGTAAATTCAATTGATTGGACATGATTTGGAAAGGCATACATCTGTCTATATAAGGTCCCATAGTTGACAGTGCATGTCAGAGCAAAAACCAAGCCATGAGGTCGAAGGAATTGTCCATAGAGCTCCGAGACAGGATTGTGTCAAGGCACAGATCTGGGGAAGGGTACCAAAAAATGTCTGCAGCATTGAAGGTCCCCAAGAACACAGTGGCCTCCATCGTTCTTAAATGGAAGAAGTTTGGAATCACCAAGACTCTTCCTAGAGATGGCCGCCCAGCCAAACTAAGCAATTGGGGGAGAAGGGCCTTGGTCAGGGAGGTGACCAAGAACCCGAAGGACACTGACAGAYCTCTAGAGTTCCTCTGTGTAGATGGGAGAACCTTCCAGAAGGACATCTCTGCAGCACTTCACCAATCAGGCCTTTGTGGTATAGTGGCCAGACAGAAGCCACTTCTCAGTAAAAGGCACATGACAGTCCATCTAAAGGACTCTTAGACAATGAGAAACAATATTCTCTGGTCTGATGAAACCAAGATTGAACCCTTTGGCCTGAATGCCAAGCTTCACGTCTGGAGGAAARCTGGCAACATCCCTATGGTGAAGCATGGTGGTGGAAGCATCATGCTGGGGGGATGTTTTTCAGCGGCATGGACTGGGAGACTAGTCAGGATCGAGGGAAAGATGAACGGAGCAAAGTACAGCGAGATCCTTGATAAAAACCTGCTCCAGAGCGCTCAAGACCTCAGACTGGGGCGAAGGTTCACCTTCCAACAGGACAACGACCCTAAGCACACGGCCAAGACAACGCAGAAGTGGCTTCAGGACAAGTCTTTGAATGTGGCCCAGCCAGAGCCCGGACTTGAGTTCGATCGAACATCTCTGGAGAGACCTGAAAATAGTTGAGCAGCGATGCTCCCCCTCCAACCTGACAGAGCTTGAGAGGATCTGCAGAGAAGAATGGGAGAAACTCCCCAAATACAGTTGTGCCAAGCTTGTAGCGTCATACCCAGGAATACTCGAGGCTGTAATCACTGCCAAAGGTGCTTCAAGAAAGTACTGAGTAAAGGGTCTGAAAACTTATGTAAATGGATATTTCGAGGGGGGGGTATACATTTGCAAACATTTCTAAAAAACWGTTTTTGTTTTGACATTATGGGGTATTGGGTTTAGATTCATGAGGTGAAAAAAAAGATGTAATCAATTTTAGAATAAGGCTGTAACGTAACAAAATGTGGAAAAAGTCAAGGGGTCTGAATACTTTTCCGAATACTTTCCCGAACACCCCTTGACTTTTTCCACATTTTATTGTGTTACAGCCTGAATTTAAAATAGATTAAATTGAGATTTATTGGTCACTGMCCTACACACAATACCCCTTAATGTCAAAGTGGAATTATGTTTTTTTACATTTTTACAAATCAATTAAAAATTCAAAGCTAAAATATCTTGAGTCAATAAGTATTCAACCCTTTGTCATGGCAAGCTTCAGTCGAGCAGTGAATTTCAAACAGATCCAACCACAAAGACCAGGGAGGTTTTCCAATGCCTCACAAAGAAGGGCACCTATTGCTAGATGGGTATTAATAAATAAAGCAGACATTGAATATCCCTTGGAGCATGGTGAAGTTATTAATTACACTTTTAATGGTCTATCAATACACCCAGTCACTACAAAGATACAGGCGTCCTTCCTAACTTAGTTGCCGAATAGGAAGGAAACCGCTCAGGGATATCAACATGAGGCCATGTTACAGAGTTTAATGGCTGTGATAAGAGAAAACTGAGGATGGAGCAAATACATTGTAGTTACTCCACAATAGTAACCTAATTTACAGGGTGAAAAGAAGGAAGCCTGTACAGAATAAAAATATTACAAAACATGCATCCTGTTTGCAACAAGGCACTAAAGTAATACTGCAAAAAATGTGGCAAAGCAGTTCACTTTTTGTCCTGAATACAAAAGTGTTATGTTTGGGGAAAATCCAATACAACACATTACTGAGTACCAAGCTCCATATTTTCAAGCATAGTGGTGGCTGCATCATGTTATGGGTATGCTTTTAATCATTAAAGACTGGAGAGTTTTTCAGGATAAAAAATAAATGGAATAGAGCTAAGCACAGGCAAAATCCTAGAGGAAAACCTGGTTCAGTCTTCTTTCCACCAGACACTGGGAGATTAATTCACCTTTCAGCAGGAGAATAACCTAAAACACAAGGCCAAATCTACACTGAAGTTGCTTACCAAGAAGACAGTGAATGTTCCTGAGTGGCCGAGTTACAGTTTTGACTTAAAGCTGCTCGAAAATCTACGGCAAGACCTGAAAATGGTTGTCTAGCAATGATCAACAACCAATTTGACAGAGCATTAAGAATTTTGAAAAAATGGCCAACTTTTGCACAATCCAAGTGTGGAAACTTATAGTCTTACCCATAAAGACTCACAGCTGTAATCGCAGCCAAAGGTGCTTCTACAAAGTATTGACTCTGTGAATACTTATATAAATTGGATATTTCTGTATTTCATTTTCAATAGATTAGCAAAAAATTATAAAAACATGTTTTCACTTTGTCATTATGGGGTATTGAATGTAGATGGGTGAGAGAATAAATGTATATTTAATCCATTTTGAATTCAAGCTGTAACACAACAAAATGTGGAATATGTCAAAGGGTATGAATACTTTCTGAAGGCACTGTAGATCTGTGGGCCCAACTTTTTGAATGGCTAACTCAGAATATGAGTTTTCCAAAAGAAGATTGAGGTCAGTACTTTCGGGAGCCTAGATAATGTATTTAGAAATCCCATCATTGGATGGTTCGGTAGTTGGGTAGCTGACCTAAGTTGTAWATATAGAAAAAAGGAGTTGCCTGGTAATGTCTTTCAAATCTTGGAATGTTCTCAAACCATTACTTCCATGATATTGTCAAGGATACAGATTCCACATTTGTACCATTGAGGGGATGCTAAAGACCGCAAGGCATTATTGTTAAATATTGGAGTATGGGAATGCCCTTTTGATTCCCAGTTACATKGTTTTTTCAATATAAATTGTGTGAGCAATTGTTTAAGGGATATATCAGTGAAGACCACCTCTTCCAGAGCAATAGGAGACACCATATTTTTCACTATACTCAGCCAGAAGAATCATGTCTAAACCAATTTAAGATGGGGCGAAATGCTAGTGCCTGGAAATACAATTTAAAGTTTGGTACGGATAGTCCTCTTACGTCTTTCCCTCTTTGTAAGTTTGTTAATTTTATCCCGGATCGCTTAACTGAAATATACATTTTGAAATAGCACAATGCATTTTATCCCAAAAGCCAGAATGGGGACACATGGGGCGTATTGAACTACGGAAATTCAGCCGAGGCAATATATTAATTTCGGCAATAGATATTCTGCCAGTTATAGGAACAGGGATGTTAGTCCATCTACTGAGATAAGATTGAGTTGATTAGAGCATTCTGTTAAAGTTTCTGCCAATGGTTTTATCTAAGGAAGGAAATATATCTACTCACAAATATTTAAAATGGGAAACAATTGGGATTCCATAAGTCTTGAGAGGCAGTAGGGCTGATTTGGTTAGATACATTTTATAACTTGAGATGATGCTGAATTTATCTAGAAACTTCAATGCGTTTGGGAGTGATTGAAATACATTGTCTAGATATAGTAAAATAGTGTCTGTGCATAATCAGATGACGTGATCAGCAGATTTGAGGGAAATTGGTGTCATTTCCATTAATTTACGAATTGCATTGGCCAGGGGGTCCATTGATAATAAAAATAGCAGAGGAGAAATCGGATTGCCTTGTCTAATGCTTGTAGTGATTCTGAATAAATCCGAGCAGATTCAGGTTCAGAGTGTTTAATAGTCACATGTACAGGGTTGCAGGCGTAATTGCAGGGTACAGTGAAAATATTAGGCTCCGAGCTCCAACATGCAGGAGTAAGTGAAATAAAATAAAGAAAATGGTTAAAAAATATATATAGTACCAGTTAAAAGTTTGGATACACCTACTCATTCAAGGGTTTTTCTTTATTTTTACTATTTTCTACATTGTAGAATAATATTGAAGACATCAAAACTATGAAATAACACATATAGAATCATGTAGTAAGAAAAAAAGAGTTAATCAAATCAAAATATATTTTCGATTTTCTATTCATCAAAGTAGCCACCCTTTACCTTGATGACAGCTTTTCACACTCTTGGCATTCTCTCAGCCATCTTCACCTGGAATAATTTTCCAACAGTCTTGAAGGAGTTCCCACATATGCTGAGCACTTGTTGGCTGCTTTTCCTTCACTCTGCGGTCCAACTCATCCCAAACCATCTCAATTTGGTTGAGGTCATGTGATTGTGGAGGCCAGGTCATCTGATGCAGCACTCCATCACTCTCCTTCTTGGTCAAATAGTCCTAACACAGCCTGGAGGTGTGTTGGGTCATTGTCCTGTTGAAAACAAATGATAGTCCCACTAAGCGCAAACCAGATGGGATGGGGTATCGCTGCAGAATGCTGAGGTAGCCGTGCTGGTTAAGTGTGCCTTGAATTCTAAATAAATCACTTGACAGTGTCACCAGCAAAGCACCATCACACCTCCTCCTCCATGCTTCACGGTGGGAACCACKCATGCAGAGATCATCCGTTCACCTACTCTGCATCTCACAAAGACACAGAGGTTGGAACCAAAAATCTCAAATTTGAACTCATCAGACCAACGGACAGATTTCCACTGGTCTAATGTCCATTGCTCGTTTTTCTTGGCCCAAGCAAGTCTCTTCTTTGTATTGGTGTCCTTTAGTAGTGGTTTCTTTGCAGTGATTTGACCATGAAGGCCTGATTCACGCAGTCTCCCCTGAACAGTTGATGTTGAGATGTGTCTGTTATTTGAACTCTGTGAAGCATTTATTTGGGCTACAATTTCTGAGGCTGGTAACTCTAATGAACTTATCCTCTGCAGCAGAGGTAACTCTGGTTCTTCCTTTCCTGTGGCGGTCCTCATGAGAGCCAGTTTCATCATAGCAGTTGATGATTTTTGCGACTGCACTTGAAGAAACTGTCACGACTGTTGGAAAAAGAGGACCAAGGTGCAGCGTGGCGAGCGTACATGTTCCTTTATTAAACAAGACGCTGAACAAAAACAATAAACACTACAAAAACAAACCGTGAAGCTCAAAGGCTATGTGCCCTAAACAAAGTCAACCTCCCACAAAGACAGATGGGGAAAAAGGCTACCTAAGTATGGTTCCCAATCAGAGACAACGATAGACAGCTGTCCCTGATTGAGAACCATACCCGGCCAAAACATAGAAATAGAAAATCATAGAAACACAAAACATAGAATGCCCACCCCAACTCACGCTCTGACCAAACCAAAATAGACATAAAAAGGATCTCTAAGGTCAGGGCGTGACAGAACATTTCAAGAACTTTGAAAGTTTCTGTATATTGACTGACTTTCATGTCTTAAAGTAATGATGGACTGTGGTTTCTCTTTGCTTATTTGAGCTGTTCTTACCATAGTATGGACTTGGTCTTTTACCAAATAGGGATATCTTCAGTATAGCACCCCTACCTTGTCACAACACAACTGATTGGTTTAAACGCATTAAGAAGGAAATGCATTCCACAAATTTACTTTTAACAAGGCACACCTGTTAATTGAAATGCATTCCAGGTGACAACCTCATGAAGCTGGTTGAGAGAATGCAAAGCTGTCATCAAGGCAAAGGGTGGCTACTTTGAAGAATGTCAAAACACTTTTTTCCTTCTTACATGATTCCATATGTGTTATTTCATKGTTGTGATGTCTTCACTATTATTCTACTATGTAGAACTGTCAGAGTCGTGTGTATAGGTGGCAGGGAAGTCAGGCGCAGGAGAGTCAAATGGAGTGTAATGGAGTCTTTTTAATAGAAGTCCACTAAACATACTCCAAACACTAAATGTACATAAAAAACAAAAGTGGGTACGAGGACCCGTCGCACACCTATACAAACATATATACAACACTGACATAAACACAATCTCTGACAAAGACATGAGGGGAAACAGAGGGTTAAATACACAACAGGTAATAAATGGGATTGAAACCAGGTGTGTAGGAAGACAAGACAAAACCAATGGAAAATGAAAAATGGATCAATGATGGCTAGAAGACCGGTGACGTCGACCGCCCGAACAAGGAGAGGCAACAACTTCGGCAGAAGTCGTGACAAGAACATAGTAAAAATAAAGAAAAACCCTTCAATGAGTAGGTGTGTCCAAACTTTTGACTGGTACTGTATATATACTACCATTCAAAAATTTGGGGTCACTTAGAAATGTCCTTGTTTTTGAAAGAAATGCAAATTTTTTGTCCATTGAAATAACATCAAATTGATCAGAAATACCGTGTAGACATTGTTAATGTTGTAAATGACTATTGTATCTGGAAATGGATGATTTTTTAATGGAATATCTACATAGCCGTACAGAGGCCCATTATCAGCAACCATCACTCCTGTGTTCCAATGGCACTTTGTGTTAGCTAATTCAAGTTTATAATTTTAAAAGGCTAATTGATTATTAGAAAACCCCTTTGCAATTATGTTAGCAGAGCTGAAAACTGGTGTCCTGATTAAAGAAGCAATAAAACGGGCTTTCTTTAGACTAGTTGAGTATCTGGAGCATCAGCATTTTTGGGTTCGATTACAGGCTCAAAATAGCCAGAAACAAAGAACATTCTTCTGAAACTCGTCAGTCTATTCTTGTTCTGAAAAATAAAGGCTATTCCATGCAAGAAATTGCAAAGAAACTGAAGATCTCGTACAATGCTGTGTATTACTCCCTTCACAGAACAGCGCAAACTGTCTCTAAGCAGAATAGAAAGAGGAGTGGGATGCCCCGGTGCACAACTGAGCAAGAGGACAAGTACATTAGAGTGTCTAGTTTGAGAAACAGACGCCTCACAAGTCCTCAACAGGACAAATCTAATAAGACCAGTCCTCAACTGGCAGCTTCATTAAATAGTACCCGCAAAACACCAGTCTCAACGTCAACAGTGAAGAGGCGACTCCGGGATGCTGGCTTTCTAGGCAGAGTTCCTCTGTCCAGTGTCTGTGTTATTTTGCCCATCTTAATCTTTTGTTTTTATTGGCCAGTCTGAGATATTGCTTTTTCTTTGCAACTCTGCCTTGAAGGCCAGCATCCCGGAGTCGCCGCTTCCCTGTTGACGTTGAGACTGGTGTTTTGCAGGTACTGTTTAATGAAACTGCCAGTTGAGGACTGGTCTTATTAGATTTGTCCTGCATGTCCACAATGGCATTCATAAGCATTTAAGTGCTCTATACTATGTACAAATAAAGAGATAAGAGAGTATGTACAAGAAGTGAAGTCTATATTCTAAATCATATATTCTAAATCAGATTGGACACCCCGCAAGGGCATCCAATCCGGCCCGCAGGTGGTCTGAGTAAAACATGTATTTATTATTATTGTTATTTTATTTTTTGTCTTCTTTTTTGTGTGTAGTAAAACAAACTCAATATACTTGTAAATTACTAAAATCAAATCGAAACAGTGTAGAAATGATAATGGTTTCTTGACTGTGTCCAGCTTGCTAACAATAACCGAAATTAAAGCTAGACAGTCAGGGATATGTTCCATATGGAACACCTCAGTATATTGTCCATTGTCCATTAATTGGTGTGGTGTGATCACTGTTGTAATGTCCTGAACCATAGGCAATATAATAACAACAAAATCCAATGCTCAGCAAAAATAGTATTAATGTTCCTTGTACCCAATTGGGGAGTGGGGGGGCTGGGTCCTCGTCATTGTCTTATTCTGAGGGCAGAATCATAGCGCTAGGCTGAGTGATCATGCATGGATAACATACCTGAATATTGAGCCAGTCATGATGGGGTTCCATCTGTCGACTTGTCCCCTTGTGTGTTGGGTTTGATGTGATTCTTAAAGATGTCTTGACAGTGGAAAACATGTGTATTGTGTTCTGGAAGGTCAAGATGAGTTTTGCCGGGTGGATGAAGCCTCATCTAGCTTGCACAGATTTAGCTTGCGTAGCTTGGAACTCACCTCGTTGTAGGTCGCCCTCTGTTTTAGCAGTTCGGCAGGTCAGTGACTCTTTGACTGTTCTCTCCCTCCACCTCAGGCAGACGTTTTGGCCTGGTCCCAGAGGGAATATGGCTTGGGTGTTTAAAAGGGTTTATTTGTGGAGATGTGTGCTGTTTGTTGCTGTTTTCAGCGCTCTGTCTGGTAATAAGTGTGGAAGAAGAGGGGGAATAGGAGGGGGAAGAAGAGGAGGAAGAGAAGACGGGAGGAGAGGAGGAGGGGGGCCCTGCAGTGTGTTATGAGTAAGGAAGAGGAGGTATAGGAGGAGGAGGGACACTCTGTAGTGTGTAATGAATGAGGAAGAGTAGGAATAGGAGGAGGAAGACCTTGTAATCATCAACCCTGTATGTTTTTCCTACAGGGCCGGAATCTGTCCCTGGCGTTTCAGGCTGCAGAGAGCATTGGCATCAAACCCTCCCTGGTGAGTTGGACTGAACAACCAGAGACCAGACAATGCACCAAAGAAGCATAGACGCTTTGATCTGGTTTATTGCTAAACAAATGACCTGATTTGATTAACTACAGAATGAATAGCATGCTTTGATTTGGTCATCTACAGAAGCAACGTTTGATTAGATGATTGAATTTTATCAAGTGATCGAGTGATCAGCGTCCAATACTGTAGTGCCCTCCAAGCTCGTCAGCAAGCTCGGGACCCTGGGACTGAACTCCTCCCTCTGCAACTGGATCCTGGACTTCCTGATGGGCAGACCCCAGGTGGTGAGGGTAAGCAACAACATCTTCGCCAAGCTGACCCTCAACACGGGGGTGTGTGTTTAGCCCCCTCGTGTACTCCCTGTTCTCCCACAACTGTGTGGCCACGCACGACTCCAACACCATCATCAAATTTTCTGACGACGGTGGTAGGCCTGATCACTGACAGCGATGAGACCTGGCAGTGGGTTTGGTGGTGCCTGGACAACAATCTCTCCCTCAATGTTAGCAAGACCAAGAAGGAAACAGTGGGGGGAGCATGACCCCCTCCACATCAATAGGGCTGAAGTGGAGAGGGTCAAGAGATTCAAGTTCCTCTGTGTCCAGATAACATGGTTGTAACGGCGCCTCTTCTCCCTCAAGAGACTGAAGAGATTTGTCATGGGCCCTCAGATCCTCAAGAAGTTTTACAGCTGCACCATCGTGAGCATCTTGACTAGCTGCATCACTGCCTGGTATGGCAACTTTACCACCCTTGACCGCAAGGCTCTACAGATGGTGGTGCGGACGGCCCATGTACATCATTGAGCCAAAGCTACCAGCCATCCAGGACATTTATACCAGGCGTGTCTGTGGAAGGCCCAGAAAATTGCCAAAGACTTCAACCATCCCAGCCATGGACTGTTCTCAGGCTCCAAGACAGCTTCTATCCCTAAGCAATAAGACTGTTGAACAGCTAACCAATGGCTGCCCACCCTCACCCACAGACTATCGTCATTAACTGTACCTGCTCTGGCATTGCGCATGGTGATCTTAGGGTTGAGTGAGACTGCTCATCCATGGAAACCCATTTCATGAAACTCTCGATGAACAGTTATTGTGCTGACGTTGCTTCCAGAGGCAGTTTGGAACTCAGTAGTGAGTGTTGCAATCGAGGACAGGCAATTTTTAACACGCCACGCGCTTCAACACTCTGTGAGCTTGTGTGGCCTACCACTTTGCAGCTGAGCCGTTGTTGCTCCTAGACATTTCCACTTCACAATAACAGCACTTACAGTTGACAGGGGCAGCTCTAGCAGGGCATAAATTTGACGAACTGAGTTGTTGGAAAGGTGGCATCGTATGACGGTGGTACTTTGAAAGTCACTGAGCTCTTCAGTAAGGCCATTCTACTGTCAATGTTTGTCTATGGAGATTGCATGGCTGTGTGCTCAATTTTATACACCTATCAGCAACAGGTGTGGCTGAAATCCACAAATTTGAAGGGGTGTCCACGTACTTTTGTATATATAGTGTATGTAACCTACACGCGACCTCTCAACGCAGTTTACTGAAGGTAATCTCCATCTTACATTCATGAAATCTCCAATCTAGCTTTGTGCCAAAGGCAGACGCTCAACATATAAAATGCAGCTAGGACTACTCACTGTTAACAAAATGTCTAGTACATTGTGTCCACAAACACGCTCGAGGAAATAGACATTTTGTTCCATGATGTTACAATAACAAAAGCGAGTGCACAGGCTTCACTAGATTCGCAGGGATTTGTTGTACCGGGGCACTATCTCTGCTACTGGTGCTGAGTCACCGCTACTAGGCCTATTTGCTTGTCTGGTTGTTAAGTGGAGAATCTGATATGTTCCCTGTGACAAAATCACCACAATAAGTGGGTTATSATAAAGTATAAACAGCCACAACCTTCCAAGATTCCCCTGATAGCCAGGTGCAAGGGGAGAGACAAGTACCAACAAGCTCAGTCAAAGATAAGCTAAAACAAATGTAATTTTCACGAGACTGTAGTCCAATAATCACATAATATTTTAGGCCTACATTTAAACTAATTTACATCAACGAAATAGCGTGGTGACTTTGACAGAACTTTGAGTTGATTAAATTGTGACAAATACAGTCGTGGCTAAAAGTTTTGAGAATGARACAAATATTAATTTTCACAAAGTCTGCTGCCTCAGTTTGTATGATGGCAATTTGCATATACTCCAGAATGTTATGAAGAGTGATCAGATGAATTGCAATTAATTGCAAAGTCCCTCTTTGCAATGCAAATTAACTGAATCCACACAAAAACAATCCACTGCATTTCAGCCCTGCCACAAAAGGACCAGCTGACATCATGTCAGTGATTCTCTCGTTAACACAATGCTGTGAGTGTTGACGAGGACAAGGCTGGAGATCACTCTGTCATGCTGATTGAGTTCTAATAACAGACTGGAAGCTTCAAAAGTAGGGTGGTTCTTCCTCTGTCAATCATGGTTACCTGCAAGGAAACACGTGCCGTCATCATTTCTTTGCACAAAAAGGGCTTCACAGGCAAGGATATTGCTGCCAGTTGCACCTAAATCAACCATTTATCGGATCATCAAGAACTTCAAGGAGAGCGGTTCAATTGTTGTGAAGAAGGCTTCAGGGCGCCCAAGAAAGTCCAGCAAGCACCAGGACCGTCTCCTAAAGTTGATTCAGCTGCGGGATCGGGGCACCACCAGTACAGAGCTTGCTCAGGAATGGCAGCAGGCAGGTGTGAGTGCATCTGCACGCACAGTGAGGCGAAGACTTTTGGAGGATGGCCTGGTGTCAAGAAGGGCAGCAAAGAAGCCACTTCTCTCCATGAAAAACATCAGGGACAGACTGATATTCTGCAAAAGGTACAGAGATTGGACTGCTGAGGACTGGGGTAAACTCATTTTCWCTGATGAATCCCCTTTCCGATTGTTTGGGGCATCCAGAAAAAAGGCTTGTCCGGAGAAGACAAGGTGAGCGCTACCACCAGTACTGTATCATGCCAACAGTAAAGCATCCTGAGACCATTCATGTGTGGGGTTGCTTCTCAGCCAAGGGAGTGGGCTCACTCACAATTTTGCCTAAGAACACAGCCATGAATAAAGAATGGTACCAACACATACTCTGATAGCAACTTCTCCCAACCATCAATTAACAGGTTTGCCTTGTTAAAAGTTAATTAACAGGTGTGCCTTGTAAAAAGTTAAAGTTAAGGTAGGGGTGGTATACAGAAGATAGCCCTATTAGGTAAAACACTAAGTCCATATTATGGCAAGAACAGCTCAAATAAGCAAAGAGAAACCACAGTCCATCATTACTTTAAGACATGAAGGTCAGTCAATCCGGAAAATGTCAAGAACTTTGAAAGTTTCTTCAAGTGCAGTCGCAAAAACCATCAAGTGCTATGATGAAACTGGCTCTCATGAGAACCGCCACAGAAAAGGAAGACCCAGAGTTACCTCTGCTGCGTATAAGTTCATTAGAGTTACGAGCCTCAGAAATTGCAGCCCAAATAAATGCTTCACAGAGTTCAAGTAACAAACACATCTCAACATCAACATCAAAGAAAACACTATTAAAGGACACCAATAAGAAGAAGGGACATGCTTGGCCCAAGAAACACCAGCAATGGACATTAGACCAGTGGAAATCTGTCCTTTGGTCTGATTAATCAAAATTTGCGATTTTTGGTTCCAACCGCCGTATCTTTGTGAGACGCAGAGTAGGTGAGCGGATAATCTCTGCATGTGTGGTTCCCACCGTGAAGCTTGGAGGAGGTGTGATGGTGTGGTGGTGCTTTGCTGGTGACACTGTCAGTGATTTATTTAGAATTCAAGACACATTTAACCAGCATGGCTACCACAGCATTCTGCAGCGATACCCCATCCCATCTGGTTTGCGGTCAGTGGAACTATCATTTGTTTTTCAACAGGACAATGACCCAACACACCTCCAGGCTGTGTAAGGGCTATTTGACCAAGAAGGAGAGTGATGGAGTGTTGCATCAGATGACCTGGCCTCCACAATCCCCTGACCTCAACCCAATTGAGATGGTTTGGGATGAGTTGGACCGCAGAGGGAAGGAAAAGCAGCCAACAAATGCTCAGCATATGTGGGAACTCCTTCAAGACGGTTGTAAAAGCATTCCATGTGYAGCTGGTTGAGAGAATGCCAAGAGTGTGCAAAGCTGTCATGAATCTCAAATATAAAATATATTTTGATTTGTTTAACACTTTTTTGGTTTTGGTGTTATTTCATAGTTTTGATGTGTTCACTATTATTCTAGAATGTAGAAAATAGTTTWAAAAAAGAAAAACCCTTGAATGAGTACAGTAACTGTACAGTATCAACCTCAACTACCACTGTATCCCTGCACATATGGTACTGGTACTGACCTTGTAATTAGCGTACATTCTTGTGCGTTTTATTTCTTGTGTGTTTTTATTTGAATTTATCTGACCTAGTATTGTGCAAGCAACAAATTAGCATTGATTTGATTTGACATTTCTGATAGAGTTGGTTGAAATGCCTCAAGCATCTGTTCCCACACTGTGTCTATAAAATCTGCAATGTTTTTATTTTATTTTATTTTTTTACTATTTTTCATCCATATTACATTAAAAAAATGTATATAAATGTTTTAGATGCAGATGAAATAGGTGTCATGCCACTGGTGCCATTCGTGCTTGATTGACATCTGCATACATGGGTGGCAGGGATCCTCTCTCACAAACTAAATTGGAGCATGAACAAACAATATTTCATGAACAAACAAATCAGAGCATGTTATTGGCCTGTTTGTGTGTGAGTGACATTTGTGCACATATGGGCGTCAGGATCCTTGCTCGTCTTAGGATCCCCACCTCCCCTCACACACACCCCACCTTACCACGGCAGGTCCAACTTGTTCCAGAGACCCATATTCAGAGCCCCTCAAACCCATCATTGACTGCAGCAGTCCTCTCTCTCTCCCTCTGGAGCAGACTGTTATCATGACATGCACAAACCACCCCTGCAGAACTACTCAAGGCATTTACCACTGTCAACACAGGCCTACGCACGCAAACACAGAGTCACACACACACAAACCAGTGATGTAGAAAACATGAACAGACGTGCTGCGCCTTTTATAAATATGTCTTTGACCAATCAATAGAAGGCGTAGATGTCAGATTTATATGTTTTATGACGTGAAACCGTATAGACTTGTTTTTTAACTTGGCATTGTCATCTGCCATTGGATTTGCTTCAGTGCAACACCGTTTAAGAAGTCAATATAGTGGCTGTGTCCGAATACCCATACTAGTGTACTACATACATAGGCTACGCATCGTTACATACTATTTAGCACATACCGTTTAGTTAAAAAGTATGCAGTATGCCACGGCCGAAATGCAGTAGCTCAGTAGAATCTTCTGACTGGCTGTTTAGGTAGGGCAGGGCCAAGTGCAAGAGTTTTCCAAATTCAACAGACATGCATCACATTAACCATCCTGATAATTCTGTAGCTCATTTCCAATTCGATTAATTTCTCTAAACTCTGTATAGAATAGGAATGGAGTTATAGGCCTACTCAGGATGGTTATAGGCAGAATATCACATTCAACCTAAACCATAGCCCATATAGCCCATCTATCCTATTTAAAAAGSACTAAAGACAGAAACATATAATTTGGTTCCATTTCAACATATTTATTAGTGAAACCAAAGTGTTGAAACTTATATAAATTCAATTAAATAGCCTAGTGCACACACCAACACTTTTTAAATGTTCAAATCAAAAGGCCAATGCACAAAACAACATGTACAGGCGGATGCATCGCAAATTCAGAACCGTTGGACAGCAACATAGTAAACTAAAGCACTGATCATTGGGAACAAGATCAGAGTGACTGCTAAGGCATGATCCATAAATTAAATCATTAAATAGATAGCCTAGCCTACAATCTATATGTTTAAATTAAAAGGCCTGATTAACTTGACATCAATAACTCAGCCACATCCTGAGTCCCCGGTGCCGACACATTCAGAAATCAAAAGACACATTCAGAAATATGGTTTAGTACTGGCAAAGGACAAGAGAACAAGAAACACTTTTCAATGAGAAAACAGAAATCCACTTAAAAKATTTAGTTGTAGCTTAAGATGCAATAGCCTACTCGTGGTCATTTTAAGGAGAACAAAAACTACATAGTTTCACTATTTGGCATCTTGCCTAATTAATGGTTTGGCTACTTGAACAGAACTAGGGCCTATCACTCGCAGCCCGCCTCTTCCAATGCATTGTGGAAAAGTGTGCATTAAATTCTGCTAGATGAAGAGCGGAATGAGTATAACATCCTGGCATTTAAAATATACTAGATTTTCGAAAATTCACATAGGCCTACTATAACACATTCCTTTTTTGCATACTGAGAAGGTGTAATGCGCGATTACGCTGTTTCCTGCTATTCATTGATTTCAGTAGCACATCCCCATATCTAAGTGATTACTATGACATCCAGGCATTTAAAGTATACTCGATTTTCAAAATGTTGCATACTATTAAACATTTCCACATATTCAAATGGCTTACTATTTAGGACACAAGTATGGGTATTCGGACACGGCTACTGTGTGGAGCAGGGTTCCCCAACTGGCGGTCCGTAGGCCCCCCAAGTTTTCTGAGCAAATGATAATATTTTTTGTTGTTGTTGTTGGACATAAAAGACTGTAAAAACACCAGGAAATCAGCTCCAAGTGATTTTAATTTTGGAAATCTGTTCCCAAGTATTCCCACTCATAATAGAGAGACACGTGATTGTATACAAATGATTACATGTTAGTCAAATATTATATCTGTTTGGGCTTGTAGTCTGCCAATTATTTTAAATTATGTTCCGCTCCAAGACCATCTGCTCAAGAAKAAATCAGCCCGCGGCTGAATTTAGTTGATGATCCCTGGTGTAGAGCAAACAGCTGCATTTAGCAGTGTGTGTCTGTGTGTGTGTCTGTGTTTCTGTGCGAGCGTGCATGCTTGAGTGTGTGCATGTGCATACGTGTCAGGAAAATCATAGATCAGTTTTGATTTGGTCTGACTCCAAACCAGCAGCCATTTTGAAATAGTAACAGTAAGGTCTCAGAGCCTGATAAGAAAGCAGCAGTGATGGTAACTGTCCACGTAGCTAGCCTTACTGTGTTCCCTCCTCCCTTCAGTTCCACTAAATGGGGAATAGGCTCCATTTATTTCCTACATTCTGTCAGCATTCCTTCTGATATCAGCAATACTTTATGTCAAATAAGGCTTGCTTATAAAGTATCACATGCATGGTGTGAATTCTACTGATTATACAACGAGTGGGTATGGATGGGTATGTATCACCTTGAATAATAGTTATTTTAAAGGTGCAAATAGCAGTTGTTGCATACATTTTTGGACTTATAAATGAATGATATGTTCCCATTGATTCTTGAAGAATATAACTTATAAATGCCTCAGGAACTTAGTTCAACTGTCACGCCTCATCAGAATACAAAATATAGGGTTGTTTTACTCCAGTGTTAAATGAAATGTAAACAAACACTATATAGCCATAAAAGATGGTTAAAACTATAATTCTGATATCATGGATGGTCAGTCCTTGCATCCATAGATCTGTCTATGAATTTGAGAGTGTTAACATTTCTTCAGCCCCATCCCTCAGCTTTTTACAGAAATGGGCAGGGAGTACGCTTTGTTATTATAACTACTGCTGATTGCTGCTTTAAAATAAATATTTTTACTGTTAATTCCCGTAAACCTAGCTCATTCTGTGCCTTTGCCAGCTCCCCTGTCATGTTCGTTGTCATGCCAATAATGGATAGGCTAAGGCGTGACATGGAATGAGATATTATTTTAAACCTGCCCAGTTTTGTATAGTGAATGTGTGGGTGTTTAGAGGACAGTGGAGGGAATATCGGTGTGGACGTAGCAGGATTACACTCTTATAAAAAAAGGAGCTATCTAGAACCTAAAAGGGTTCTTCGGCTGTCCCCATAGGAGAACCCTTTGAAGAACCATTTGGGTTCCAGGTAGAATCCTTTTGGGTTCCATGTTGAACACTTTTCACAGAGGGTTATACATGGATCCCAAAAGGGTTCTGCCTAGAACCAAAAAGGGTTCTACTTGGAACCGAAAAAAAGTTATCCTATGGGGACAACCGAAGAACCCTTTTGGAACCCTTTTGTAGGCATTGGTACACTATGTGTGCTTTAGGACAGTGTATGTTGGCTCTTAACTTAACTTGATTGACAATGGTATTTTCCATGTCCTACATTCTTTAGTGGCGTTTTGCCCTCATTGCATGCGAAGAGCAAGGCACACTATGGTAGCTGGGTGCTTGGGATAGTCAGGATCATAGACCTGGGTTCAAATGCTATTTGGAATCACTGCAAATACTTTAGATGGGCTTGATTGAGCATGCCTGACACTATGGACCTAATAGAATAGTTTAAAAAGTGCAAACCCTGCCCAGCTGGTGCGCTAGACAGGCTAAGGCAAACACTCAAAGTATTTGAAAGATTTCAGATAGTATTTGAACCCAAGTTTGTTACAGTCAGGATCCCAGTTGGGTCTTGGGTCCTTGCATCTTTCTTAAACTCATGCAAATGTTAAAATTACTCCCTGAGAGAGAACTTTCCAAATACACAAATCTCAAGGATAGTTCAAATCCAAAGCACTCACAGACCCGAGGGACCTAAATAAGGAATTAAGTCAGGCTTAAGTGCTTAATGTGAAACTATGGTTCACTTCACTCTGCTATTAGTGCAGGGGAAGTCATAGTTGAGGTTACAATGGAACGTCAGGAATGCCATGACATTACGAAGTCCAACCCCACTGGATGTCTGAGTCAAGACATTTGCCAACCAACCCAGTCTTAGAATAATCATCCCTCAAGCTTCATGAGGTGGAGTAAGAAAAACACATCACCATGTTAGAGACAGATATATTGATTGTTTATGGGTTCCCCAGGTCTATGCCATTGCCTTGGAATCAAACATACGGTTTCATCCCAGAAGACTGATTGTTTACATCAGACATTTGACAGTAAACAGTATGGTGGTGGTGACTCACTACTAAACACCACCAAATCTAAGGCTGTTATGTAAAGCTGACCCAACCCTGGGTAGGGCTGCTCTGACAGTAGTGTCACAGGACAAGACAGGTATCCTGACCCTGTAATTGCTGGCCTGTCTGTGTCTCTAAGGCTCAGCCTTCACTGTCTGTTTTTCTCTCACCATTATTATCTCGTACCTGATTTGTGTCTGAACCACGATCTGTGGCCAAGGACTGAGATCCAAATCTGTGTACCAACACAAACAGAAGCAAGCATGCACGCACACAAAAACACACACACACACACACACACACACACACACACACACACACACACACACACACACACACACACACACACTACTTTTTCTGTCCAGACTGAGTTTGAATTGATCTGCATAATCGATAATGATGAAAATCAATCTTGTATATTATATAATGTATGTAGAATTTGTTCATGTTTATATACACTGAGTGTACAAAACATTAGGAACACCTGCTCTTTCCATGACATAGACTGAATCCAGGTGAAAACTATGATCCCTTATTGATGTCACTTGTTAAATCCTCTTCAGTCAGTGTAGATGAAGGGGAGGAGACAGTTTAAGAAGGATTTTTAAGCCTTGAGACAATAGAGACAAGGATTGTGTATGTGTGCCATTCAGAGAGTGAATAGGCAAGACAAAAGATTTAAGTGCCTTTGAACGGGGTATGGTAATAGGTGCCAGGCAAACCGGTTTGAGTAGGTCAAGAACTGCAACGCTGCTGGGTTGCTCAACAGTTTCCTGTGTGTATCAAGAATGGTCCACTACCCAAAGGACGTCCAGCCAATTTGACACAACTTTGGGAAGCATTGGAGTCAACATGGGCCGGCATCCCTGTGGAATGCTTTCGACACCTTGTAGAGTCCATGCCCCGACGATTTGAGGCTGTTCTGAGGGTAAAAGGGGGTGCAACTCAATATTACAGTAGGAAGGTGTTCCAAAAGTTTTGTACACTCAGTGTATAGCATCCATGTATGAAATGTTGTATTATGCTCCTACATCAAACTGTTGAGTGAACTGTTTTTTTCTCTGTCTATATGTCTGTCTGTCCTTTCAGGACATTGATGAGTTGATGCACACGGACAGACCGGACTGGCAGAGTGTCATGCAGTACGTTTCTCAGATCTACAAGTACTTTGAGACTTGACCAGAGAACAGGGGGCGGAGGAGGAGGAAGAAAGGATGCACCGCAGCACTTTCTGTACGGTCCATGTCCCCTTCTCTCAACATGGAACCCTAGAACCCTTATTCCTCAAACACACTGACTGAACTCCCTCAACTGACCCTCACATCCTCCTCAACACTAAAAGTTTGAACTTGCTTGGAGTTACTGTTTTTCCTACGTACATAATGGTACAATCGACACTTTGTGTTAAAATGCTGAGATCTGTGACTGCAAATAAGAAATATAAAACCTTGTTAGCCCTTACATGGAAAGACATGATGCAATTCTTTATGTTGAAGTCCAATGATTATTTAGAAATTATACTTTAAAGGGATAGTTCACCTAAATTACAAAATTACATATTGGTTTCCTTATCCTGTAAGCAGTCTATGGACAAGGTATGACAGCAACCCATGCATTTTTTTAGTTTCCTTGATACTGTTTCCAAATGCTAATGTTTTAGCATTTGTGGCACAAATCCCATTCAAGTAATGGTACCGATATTAGCGTTGTTCGCACATGTCCAAATTATCCGAAAGTATCTCAAATGGATTATGAGCTCAACAAAGTCACTTATAGATGGTTTAAACATGATTGGCGAAAAATGCTAATACCATTACTTGAATGGGATTTGTGCCACACATGCTAAAACATTATCATTTGGAAACAGCGCCAGGGAAACTAAACCAAAGCATGGATTCCTGTCATACCGTCTCCATAGACTACTTACCAAGGTTATTGTGGTAAATTAAAACTGAGATTAAAACAAAAACGAATCATTATAAATGATTGAGTAAACTGAAATAAAATAATTAACAACCCGTTTGTGTAACGCTTGTTCTCCTCCTCTTCGTCCGAAGAGGAGGAGTAGGGATCAGACCAACATGCAGCGGGTTTAGAAAACATAATGAATTTATTAAACGACGAAGACGAACAACACTTGGAATAATACAAAATAACAAAACGAACGAAGACAGACCTGAACTAGAGAACTTACAAATAACACGAAGAACGCACGAACAGGTATAGACTACAAACATAAACGCTACAGTCCCGTGTGGTACGCACATACATACAGACACGGAAGACAACCACCCACAAACAAACAGTGTGAACACCCTACCTTTATATGGTTCCCAATCAGAGGAAACGTCAAACACCTGTCTCTGATTGAGAACCATATAAGGCTAATTACAAACCCTAAACATAGAAACACAAAACATAGAATGCCCACCCCAACTCACGCCCTGACCAACTAAACACATACAAAAATAACAGACAACAGGTCAGGAACGTGACAGTTTGAAAAACTAAAACTATACTGAAACTATTATCTTTGACTCCAAAACGAACTAAAATAAAATAAAACACATTGAATGAAACATTGAATTAAACCATCACAACAAAAATGTTATGGATTTTCAATCCTTTGGGGGGTTTTCAAACAACTAGAATTTCTGCTGACCCCCCCCCCCCAAATCTAACAACACAACCTTAAAATCTGAAAATTTATATTTTTACATCAACAAATAACCTTCAATTTATTACATTTTCATCTCGCTCATCAAATTTTTTGAACCAAATAATACATCCCCCGCAACCCCTCTAGGAGTTGCGACCCCGAATTTGAATACCACTGGCTTACAGCGTAAGGAAACGAATACATCATATTGTAATTTGGTGAACTATCCCTTTAAAGGAGAAGCCTATCAAATCAAATTGACTGCTTTCCGTTCGTCCTAAATAAACCATTGCCTTTGTTTTTGTTTACGAGACAGACCCAAGTTGCCATCTATTGGCACTACAATGAATTGACAKCACTACATGTAGCTCTGAATAATATTTTACAGTCACACTATTTAATGAAAATGTGTTATTATTAATAAGGAATGTCTTTGCTGTTTAAGCACTGTGGGCCTGACTGACTGACTGACTCAATTAAACCATTATATGGTGTCCTTTAGCAACTGTTGTTTTGGGGTTTTGCACAGCAATATGATTTTGTCTCCAGCAAGCCTCTTTCAGCTGTAGCTATCATACTGGGGATGGTCGAGGGAACATAACTGCAAAAGGTGTTGAAACTAGGACAATTCCGAAGATGTCATCCAAATGTCCCATGAGAGACAATCCGGAATGAACCAACAACCCTGAATGTTTAGCTMCAGTCATGGTTAGTCTCTGATAAAGGAAGTACTGCAGTACAGTATTTATTTATATATGTGCTCAGAAATGTGAGAATGATGCAGGAAGTCGGATGTACAGTTGAAGTCGGATGTTTACATACACTTATGTTGGAGTCATTTAAACTTGTTTTTCAACCACTCCACAAATTTCTTGTTAACAAACTATAGTTTTGGCAAGTCGGTTAGGACATCTACTTTGTGCATGACACAAGTCATTTTTCCAACAATTGTTTACAGACAGATTATTTCACTTATAATTCACTGTATCACAATTCCAGTGGGTCAGAAGTTTACATATCACACTAAGTTGACTGTGCCTTTGAACAGCTTGGAAAATCCAGAAAATTATGTTATGGCTTTAGAAGCTTCTGATAGGCTAATTACATAATTTGAGTCAATTAGAGGTGTACCTATGGATGTATTTCAAGGCCTACCTTCAAACGTAGTGCTTCTTTGCTTGACATCATGGGAAAATATACAAAGAAATCAGCCAAGACTTCAGAAAAAAATTGTAGACCTCCACAAGTCTGGTCTTCCTTGGAGCAATTTCCAAACGCCTGAATGTACCACGTTCATCTGTACAAACAATAGTATGCAAGTATAAACACCATTGGACCACGCAACCGTCATACCGCTCAGGAAGGAGACGCGTTCTGTCTCCTAGAGGTGAACGTACTTTGGGGCGAAAATGCAAATCAATCCCAGAACAACAGCAAACAACCTTGTGAAGATGCTGGAGGAAACAGGTACAAAAGTATCTATATCCACAGTAAAACAGTCCTATATTGACATAATCTGAAAGGCCGCTCAGCAAGGAAGAAGCCACTGCCTAAAAACGCCATAAAAAAGACAGACTAAGGTTTGCAACTGCACATGGGGACAATATCGTACTTTTTGGAGAAATGTCCTCTGGTCTGATGAAACAAAAGTAGAACTTTTGGCCATAATGACCATCGTTATGTTTGGAGGAAAAAGGGTGAGGCTTGCAAGCCGAAGAACACCATCCCAACCGCAAAGCACAGGGGTGGCAGCATCATGTTATGGGGGTGCTTTGCTGCAGGAGGGACTGTGGCACTTCACAAAATAGATGGAATCATCAGGCAGGAAAATTGATGTGGATATATGAAGCAACATCTCAAGACATCAGTCAGGAAGTTAAAGCTTGGTCGCAAATGGGTCCTCCAAATGGACAATGATCCCAAGCATACTTCCAAAGTGTGGCATAATGGCTTAAGGACAACAAAGTCAAGGTATTGGAGTGCCATCACAAAAGCCCTGACCTCAAGCCTACAAACCTGACTCAGTTACACCAGCTCTGTCAGGAGGAATGGGCCAAAATTCACCCAACTTATTGTGGGAAGCTTGTCGAAGGCTAACCGAAACTTTTGACCCAAGTTAAACAATTTAAAGCAATGCTACCAAATACTAATTGAGTGTATGTAAACTTACGACCCACTGGGAATGTGATAAAATAAATCAAAGCTGAAATAAATCATTCTCTTTACTATTATTGTCACGTTCCTGACCTGTTTTCCTTTTTCTTGTATTTATTTAGTTGGTCAGGGCGTGAGTTGGGTGGTTTGTCTGTGGTATTTTCTATGTTGGGATGTTTGTGTCCGGCCGGCGGTATGATTCTCAATCAGAGACAGCTGTCAATCGTTGTCCCTGATTGAGAATCATACTTAGGCAGCCTGGGTTTCACTTGTGTTTTGTGGGTGTTTGTCTTCCGTGTAGTCGTTGTGCCACACGGGACTGTTTGTCGGTTTCTATTTGTTATTTTGTTTCATTATAGTGTTCAGTTCGATGCTAATAAATTATGGACACTAACCACTCCGCGTATTGGTCCGATCCTTCTCGCCTCTCCTCGTCCGAGGAGGAGGAATTAGACAGCCGTGACAATTATTCTGACATTTCACATTCTTAAATAAAGTGGTGATCCTAACTGACCTGAGACCAGGGAATGTTTACTCTGATTAAATGTCAGGAATTGTGAAAAAAACTGAGTTTAAATGTATTTGGCAAGGTGTATGTAAACTCCGACTTCAACTGTATGTGAGCGTTTTCTATTACAGAGGAGAGAGATTTCTGAGATTTGCTCAGAAGTGGAAGCCTCCTCTGGACTAAGTGGACAGATGATATTGTTTAAATAAAGTATTTTGTCAATCATCACTGTCATTCATACTTCCGGCGCCGAAAAGAGATGGCCCCTCGCTTCGTGTTCCTTGGAAAATATGCAGTATTTTGTTTTTTTAACGTGTTATTTCTTACATCGGTACCCCGGGTAAATCTTAGGTTTCATTACAACAGTCGGAGAACTACTAATATACGATTAACGTCAACTCATCATCGTTCCTACCAGGAATATGAACTTTCCCGAAACGGATCCAGTGTTCTGCCTTCCACCCAATACAATGGATCTGATCCCAGCCGGCGACCCTGTGCGACGCCGAAAAAGGGAAAACGTGCGTCTCGTGGTCAGGCTTCGGAGACGGGCACATCGCGCTCCACTCCCTAGCATACTACTCGCCAATGTCCAGTCTCTTGACAATAAGGTTGATGAAATCCGAGCACGGGTAGCATTCCAGAGAGACATCAGGGATGCAACGTGCTCTGCTTCACGGAAACATGGCTAACTCAAGGGACGCTAACGGAGTCGGTGCAGCCAGCTGTTTCTTCATGCATCGCGCCGACAGAAACAAACATCTTTCCGGTAAAGAAGAGGGGCGGGGTATGCCTTATGATTAAACGAGAAGTGTGTGTGCATCATAACAACACACAAGAACTCAAGTCGTTCTGTTCACCTGATCTAGAACTCCTCACAATCAAATGTCGACCGCATTATCTACCAAGGAATTCTCGTCAATCATAATCACACGCGTATACATTCCCCCCCAAGCAGACACATCGATGGCCCTGAACGAACTTTATCTGACTCTTTTGTAAACTGGAAACACACACCCTGAGCTGCATTCATCGTAGCTGGATTTAACAAGAGCTAATCTAAAAACAAAACTCCCTAAATTCTATCAGCATATCAGATCTGTGTGGCTACCAGGCTGGAAAAACACATAGACCATTGTATTACTAATTTCCGCGACGCTTATAAGGCCCTCCCCCGCCCCCCTTTCGGAAAAGCTGACCACGACTCCATTTGTTATTCCAGCCTACAAACAGAAACTCAAACAACAAAGCTCCCGCGCTCAGGTCTGTTCAACGCTGGTCCGACCAATCTGAATCCACGCTTCAAGACTGCTTCGATCACCGCGATTGGAATATGTTCCGCATCGCGTCCAACAACAATATTGACGAATATGCTGATTCGGTGAGCGAGTTCATAGGAAGTGCATTGACGATGTCGTACCCACAGCAACGATAAAAACATTCCCAAACCAGAAACCGTGGATTGACGCAGCATTCGCGTGAAACTGAAAGCGCGAACCACTGCTTTAACCAGGCAAGGTGACCGGAAGCATGACCGAATACAAACAGGATTAGCTATTCTCTCCGCAAGGCAATCAAACAGGCTAAAGTCTCAGTACAGAGACAAAATCGAGTCGAAATTCAACAGCTCAGACACAAGAGTAATGTGGCAGGGTCTACAGTCAATCACGGATTACAAAAAGAAAACCAGCCGCTCGAGGACCAGGGATGTCTTGCTCCCAGACAGGCTAAACACTTTTTTGCCCGCTTGAGGACAATACATGCCACTGACACGGCCCCTAACAAAACCTGCCGCTCTCCTTCACTGCAGCCGAGGTGAGTAAAACATTTAAACGTGGTATCCCTCGCAAGGCTGCAGGCCAGACGGCATCCCAGCCGCGTCCTCAGAGCATGCGCAGACCAGCTGGCTGGTGTGTTTACGACATATTCAATCAATCCTTATCCCAGTCTGCTGTTCCACATGCTTCAAGAGGGCCACCATTGTTCCTGTTCCCAAGAAAGCTAAGGTAACTGAGCTAAACGACTACCGCCCCGGTAGCACTCACTTCCGTCATCATGAAGTGCTTTGAGAGACTAGTCAAGGACCATATCACCTCCACCCTACCGGACACCCTAGACCCACTCCAATTTGCTTACCGACCCAATAGGTCCACAGACGACGCAATCGCAACCACACTGCACACTGCCCTACCCATCTGGACAAGAGGAATACCCATGTGAGAATGCTGTTCATCGATTACAGCTCAGCATTTAACACCATAGTACCCTCCAAACTCGTCATCAAGCTCGAGACCCTGGGTCTCGACCCCGCCCTGTGCAACTGGGTCCTGGACTTCCTGACGGGCCGCACCCAGGTGTGAGGTAGGTAACAACATCTCCACCCCGCTGATCCTCAACACTGGGCCCACAAGGGTGCGTTCTGAGCCCTCTCCTGTACTCCCTGTTCACCCACGACTGCGTGGCCATGCACGCCTCCAACTCAATCATCAAGTTTGCGGATGACACTACAGGGTAGGCTTGATTACCAACAACGACGAGACGGCCTACAGGGAGGAGGTGAGGGCCCTCGGAGTGTGTGTCAGGAAAAAAACCTCATACTCAACGTCAACAAAACAAAGGAGATGATGTGACTTCAGGAAACAGCAGAGGGAGCACCCCCTATCCCATCGACGGGTCAGTAGTGGAGAAGGTGGAAAGTTTAAGTTCCTCGGTGTACACATCACGGACAAACTGAATTGGTCCACCCACACAGACAGCGTTGTGAAGAAGGCGCAGCAGCGCCTCTTCAACCTCAGGAGGCTGAAGAAATCGGCTTGTCACCAAAAGCACTCACAAACTTCTACAGATGCACAATCGAAGCATCCTGTCGGCTGTATCACCGCCTGGTACGGCAACTGCTCCGCCACAACCGTAAGGCTCTCCAGAGGGTAGTGAGGTCTGCAGAACGCATCACCAGGGGCAAACTACCTGCCCTCCAGGACACCTACACCACCCGATGTCACAGGAAGGCCATAAAGATCATCAAGGACAACAACCACCCAAGCCACTGCCTGTTCACCCCGCATCATCCAGAAGGCGAGGTCAGTACAGGCATCAAAGCAGGGACCGAGAGACTGAAAAACAGCTTCTATCTCAAGGCCATCAGACTGTTTAACAGCCACCACTAACATTTAGCGGCGCTCCAACATACTGACTCAACTCCAGCCACTTTAAAAATGGGAATTGATGGAAATTATGTAAAATGTACACCTAGCCATCTTAAGCAATGCCACTTAATACAATGTTTACATACCCTACATTACCCATCTCATATGTATATACTGTACTCATATCATCTACTGCATCTTGCCATCTTTATGCAATACATGTACCCTAGCCACTTTAAACTATGCCACTTTATTGTTTACATACCCTACAGTACTCATCTCATACGTATATACCGTACTCTATACCTCTACTGCATCTGCCATGCCGTTCTGTAACCACTCATTCATATATCTTTATGTACATATTCTTTATCCCTTTACACTTGTGTGTGTGTGTAAGGTAGTAGTGTGGAATTGTTAGGTTAGAATTACTGTTGGTTATTACTGCATTGTCGGAACTAGAAGCACAAGCATTTCGCTACACTCGCATTAACATCTGCTAACCATGTGTATGTGACTAATAAAATTTATTGATTTGATTTGATTCTCACACTCTCTATTGTGTGTGTGTGTGTGTGCCTGCATGTGTGTTAGATGTGATCGGTTGTCATCTAAAGCCTTGTTTATAACATGTAACAGGTGTCCTGTGTCTTGATCTTCTCCACATTCACATTTTCAATCATTAAAGTAGCTGTCCAGTGTTGCAGGTTTCTATGAAGTATAACCTAGAATTAATTACAATGTGAATTAAATAGATTTCGTTCCCAAAAAGTATAATTAAGGATGTTAAAAACCTGTTATTTTCTGTGCCCCTGCAAGGCCTGTGAGGAAACAACAGAATGGTTTGGGCTTGTACCGATCAAAAACAGCTGATTTGCCAGCTCAGCCAATTCGAAGTGAATGCACTTGGATATTCAAATGAGCTACCAACTCTACGTCCCACCTACTGGCTAGCAGACTTGCTTTATTTTACCCAGGCGGTAGCTTAACCAAGACAAATAGTTTGGATGGATTCAGGATTTGGAAAAGCATTATGGAACTACTATGGCTCTTTATTATAACAGCAATAAATGCAGATTGATTATTTCACAAACGTGAGTTGTTTCTGTCCATTGCTTGTCCCTATTCCTCATTTTTTTCTTGTTAGCTAGCTAACTAGCTGCTACCTACATCAGTCAACAGCCAACTAGGATTYTATTCAATCTGTAACGCTGAAGCTTTATAGATTATGCGATGGAGCGGGTCAAGAGCTGAAATGAAATGTAAACGTAATTTCCAATTGAGCCGACATATGCAGCGTTTACTGTGAATGCAGGCTCTGCTAAAGCGGGAACATTGCCTTTAAATTTCAATCACACTGTGAACTTCCGCGATGCGGATTGAATAGAGCCCCTAGGTTTCCTCTTGACATCCAACTTTTAGCAACAAACCAAAGTATTTGAAATAGAAGTGACTYGTGAAATAGATGTTGTAAAGGCTTCCTTTTAGCTAAACACCATCTGTGGATTGCTTGGCTCTACTAACTACCTTCTGTTTAGAGTGCAGTGCACTCCTGATTCTGTCTCCCCTACAAGAGAATTCAGACCAGAGAGTGAGTTAGCCTATATATTTTTGTATGTATTGATGATTTAAATGGTTTGGTATTGGTATTTTGGTATTTTATTAGGATCCCCATTAGCTGTTGCAAAATCAGCAGCTACTCTTCCTGGGGTCCACACAAAACATGAAACATGGCATAATACAGAACATTAATAGACAAGAACAGCTCAAAGACAGGACTACATAAAAAAAATGTAAAGGCACACATAGCCTACATATCAGTACATACACAAAAACTATCTAGGTCAAATAGGGGAGAGGCGTTGTGTCGTGAGGTGTTGCTTCATCTGTTTTTTTAAACCAGGTTTGCTGTTTATTTGAGCAATATGAGATGGAACGGAGTGCCATGCAATAATTGCTCTATATAATAATGTACGCTTTCTTGAATTTGTTCTAGATTTGGGGACTGTGAAAAGACCCCTGGTGGCATGTTTGGTGGGGTAAGTGTGTGTGTCAGAGCTGTGCGTAAGCTGACTATACAAACCATTTGGGATTTTCAACACATGAATGTTTCTTATAAAAAMAAGAAGTGTTGCAGTCAGTCTCTCCTCAACTCTTAGCCAAGAGAGAATGGCATCTATAGTATTTATATCAGCCCTCTGATTACAATGAAGAGCAAGACGTGATTCTCTGTTCTGGGCCAGTTGCAGCTTAACTTGGTCTTTCCTTGCAACACCGGACTGCACGACTGGACAATAATCAAGATAAGATAAAACTAGAGCCTGCAGGACTTGCTTTGTGGAGTGTGGTGTTACAGACAGACCTCTCCACATCTTTACAACCATTGAATCTATATGTTTTGACCATGACAGTTTACAATCTAAGGTAACGCCAATTAATTTAATCTCCTCAACTTGTCAGACACACCATTCATTACCAAATTCAGCTGAGGTCTAGAACTTAAGGAATGATTTGTACCAAATACAATTATCTTAGTGTTAGAGATGTTCAGGAACAGTTTATTACTAGCCACRCATTCCAAAACAGACTGCAACTCTTTGTTAAGGGTTTCAGAGACTTCATTAGCTGTGAGAGAGATGCCCTGCGGTACACCACACTTTACATGTTTGACATTAGAGATGCTTCCATTAAAGAAAACCCTTATAGTTCTATTAGATAGATAGCTCTGAATCCACAGTATGGCAGAGGTTGAAAAGCCATAACACATACGTTTTTTCAACAACAGTTTATGGTCAATAATACGGCTGCACTGAAATCTAACAATACAGCTCCCACAATCTTCTTATTATCAATTTCTTTGAAACCAATCATCAGTTATTTGTGTCAGTGCAGTACATGTTAAGTGCCCTTCTCTATAAGCATGCTGAAAGTCTGTTGTTAATTTGTTTTTACAGAGAAATAGCATTGTATTTGGTCAAACACAATTTTTTCCAACAGTTTGCTAAGAGCTGGTAGCAAGTTTATAGGTCTGCTGTTAGAACCAGTAAAGGCCGCTTTACCACTCTTGYGTAGCGGAATTACTTTGGCTTCCCTCCAGGCCTGAGGACAAAGACTTTCCCCTAGACTCAGATATGACAGAAAGGGGTAACTATACAGTCAGCTACCATCCTCAGTAGCTTTCCATCTAAGTTGTCAATGCCAGGAGGTTTGTCATTATTGATCGATAATAATTTTTCCTCCTCTCCCACACTAACATTACAGAATTCAAACTGGCGATGCTTTTCTTTCATTATTAGTTGTTTATGCATGAATACGATGGCTCACTGTTCATTGTTGCATTTCCTGCCTAAGTTTGCCCACTTTGCCAATGAAGTAATCATAAAAATAATTGGCAACATCAAATGGTTTTGTGATGAATAAGCCATCTGATTCGATGAAAGATGGAGATAATGTCACGTTCCTGACCTTATTTCCTTTGTTTAGCCTTGTTTAGTTGGTCAGGACGTGACCTGGATAGGCATTCTATGTTATGTGTTCTTATGTTGGGTTCATTGTATTAGCCTGATATGGTTCTCYWTCAGGGGCAGGTGTTTTACGTTTCCTCTGATTGAGAACCATATTAAGGTAGGCTGTTCTCACTGTTTGTTTGTGGGTGATTGTTGCTGTGTCTGTGTTTGTTCGCCACACGGTACTGTTTCGTTCGTTCCTTCCTGTTCGTGCGTTCATATTTTATGTTCTCAAGTTCAGGTCTGTTAACGTCGTTTTGTTATTTTGTATTTTGTCAGTGTTCTGTTTTGTTGTAAATCATTAAAATTCAACATCATGAACATTCACCACGCTGCGCCTTGGTCCTCCTCTCTTCCACATAAAGACGAGCGTTACAGATAAATTTGTCTTTCTGCCCATAATTTCAATTAAAGTACTCCAAAGTACTCCATTGATATTGGTTTCATAATACTGTTTCTTCTTCTTTTTGTTGAGTTTAGTCACATCATTTCTTAATTTGCAGTAAGTCAACCGGTTAGATGTGCAGTCAGACTTATTAGCCACTCCTMTTGCCCCATCTCTTTCAACCATAGTTCTTCAATTCCTCATCAATCCATGGAGCCTTAACAGTTCTAACAGTCAGTTTCTTAACAGGTTCATGTTTATCAATAATTGGAAGAACCAATCATCAAGTGCAMCGTCTGGATGCACCTCATTAATCACATCAGACCAACAAATATTTTTAACATCTTTCACATAAGATTCACAGCAAAGTATTTTGTATGATCTCTTATACACTATTTTAGGCCCAGCTGTTGTAACTTTGGCTTTCCTGGATATAGCCACTATATTGTGATCACTGCATCCAATGAGTACGGATACAACTTTAGAACAAAGTTCTACAGTATTAGTAAAAATGTGATCAATACATGTGGATGATCTTGTTCCTGTAGTGTTTGTAAACACCCTGGTAGGTTGATTAATAATTAATAACCTGAACCAGATTACAGGCACAGTAAGAAGTTTCCTCTTGAGCGGACAGATTAAAATGTCCAGATTCGTCTACACTTGTAAGATATCCAGACACAATGTATGCCTGACTACCTCAGGAAGTGGGCAGGGAGATCTGATCACGTCATATCACCATGTGTCTTTTGATTATCTACACRTGTCAGAARGTGGACAAGATCAGGAATAAGGATGCATGTTAGAACCAGGTATGGTGCTTGAGTGAGTTACTGTAGGTACCCATGTATTAATTTCCCCTCTCCTTTTGTTAAGGGTTATAGTGGGAAGTGGACAGGTGTTTCTAATCCAGAATTAGAGTAGCTTTCATAAATTAGAGTAAAATACACCASATGGGATGTTATGTTACAGCTTTTCAACATAACAATATTATTTGATGTGTGATGCAGCAAGGTTGTAGTCAGTGTTGTGTGTCCATCGCCCTGGATGGTACCACTTTTAATTGGGTTTTGTGGCGMATGAATCAGAATTAGTTGGGTAACATAGATAAATAAGATGTTTTATTTATATAATATGCCTATGTGAGATACTTGTCATTAGAATGTATCCTTTTGGACTATAGTGTTGGCAGTTGCACTTTTCCCTAAGCTGGGGCTCAGTCACTTGGGGCCCAGAGAGGGGAGAGGTCAGGCCTGTCTTTCACATGTCCCTGGTAATATGCAGAATATCAGAAAGGGAAGAGGACAGAATCGAACATTGTCTTCATATGTGAATGTGTCTTTACCTATTCTTAAACCATGTGAAGGGATGGCGTGATTAATGGGGAACCAATTACTTGTCTCCACAATGTCTGTGCGCTTGTCCTGGGATAGTGTATGACCTAGAGGCTCACTCCCCTCAGTGAGCTTGTCCAGGAGTGGGGTCAAGAGGGGGTTTGCTTGAGATGGGAGTATCTAGAGTTGACAATTGAGTTATGCCTTGGATGAGGTAATGTTTTTGTACTATGAAGTACCKGGAACGAGATTAGAACCTCGTTTTAGAGACCAAACTGAGCGATAATTTATAGCGAATGCTATCTGGCTAAGGGATACTCCTTTCTCAAGTAAAAGTCCCTTTGTGAAGAGTTCCTAAGATCTGTGGTTCGTCATGTAAATTGAGAGGGGTGTATCTTGGCTATAAAAGATCTTTGTATTTTTCTGTAGTCACTCTCAAAATTCATTATAGATAGTGAATTGTTGAAAGTCAAAGGGCTATTGTAAAGCTCATATTATTAAAGATTAAGTTTAAGTATAACTCTGACTGGTGTGTGGTTTGTAACTCTCCTCATTTGGTAATACATGAAAATGCCACCACAGTTTCCAGAAAGCCTATTAAACCTCTGTGCCAGGGTTGTAAAAGTGTMTGTGTATGGGAAGACAGTGGAAAATGGGGAGGTATTTTTGTTTTGCCATCAGGGCCATTGTTATATCCTAATAGATTTCTAAAGTTACTTCATAGTGCAGACAGGCTGGTGCGAGCCTTACAAACAGGTGAGTGCATTCTCCATATCCTGCAAACAATCCTTTATGAATAACACTTACACTGAGCAAAAATATAAACGCAACATGTAAAGTGTTGGTCCCATGTTTCATGAGCTGGAATAAAAGATCCCAGAAATTATCCATATGCACAAATGTATTTACATCCCTGTTAGTAATAATTTCTCCTTTGCCTAGATAATACATCCACCTGACAGGTGTGGCATATCAAGAAGCTGATTAAACAGCATGATCATTACACAGGTGCACCTTGTGCTTAGGACAATAAAGGCCAGTTTTGTCACACAATATAATGCCACAGATGCCTCAAGTTTTGAGGGAGTGTGCAATTGGCATGCTGACTGCAGAAATGTTCACCAGAGCTGTTGCCAGAGAATTGAATGTTCATTTCTCTGCCATTAGCCGCCTCCAACATCGTTTTAGAGGATTTGTCAAAATGTCCAACCGGCCTCACAACCACAGACCAAGTGTAACCACGCCAGCCCAGGACCTCCCCATCCGGCTTCTTCACCTGTGGGATTGTCTGAGACCAGCCACCCAGACAGCTGATGAAACTGTGGTTTTGCACAACTGAAGAATTGCTGCACAAAAGTTAAGGAAAATAAACACAATTGCATTTTATTGATGGCAATTTCAATGCACAGCGATACRGTAACGAGATCTTGAGGCCCATTGTCGTGCTGTTCATCCGCCGCCATCACCTCATATTTCAGCATGATAATGCACGGCCCCATGTCACAAGGATCTCTACACAATTCCTGGAAGCTGAAAATGTCCCAGTTCTTCCATGGCCTTCATACTCACRAGACATGTGCTAAATACGGCTGCTAGAATCCTGACTAGAACCCAAAAATGTGATCATATTACTCCAGTGCTAGCCTCCCTACACTGGCTTCCCTTAACTCCTACTTGCTACCAAACCCGGATCCGGGAGCACCCCCCACAGTAAAAAAGCTGACTAGCATAGCGTCACAAGTAAATACAAGCATCTAAATATCATTAAATCACAAGTCCAAGACACCAGATGAAAGATACAGATCTTGTGAATCCAGCCATCATTTCTGATTTTTAAAATGTTTTACAGGGAAGACACAATATGTAAATCTATTAGCTAACCACGTTAGCAAAAGACACAACTTTTTTTACTCCACCATTTCTTTCCTGCATCAGTAGCTATCACTAATTCGACGAAATAAAGATATATATAGCCACTAACCAAGAAACAACTTCATAAGATGACAGTCTGATAACATATTTATGGTATAGGATATGTTTTTTTAGAAAAATGTGCATTGTTCAGGTATAAATCACAGTTGTACATTGCAGCTGCAATCTGAAATAGCGTTGGAAGCAGCCGGATAATTACAGAGACTGACGTCAATTACCAAAATCTCATCCTAAAACATTTCTGAAAAATACACAGCATACAGCAATCGAAAGACACAGATCTTGTGAATCCAGACAATATTTCAGATTTTCTAAGTATTTTACAGCGAAAACACAATATATCGTTATATTAGCATACCACATGAGCTAACATCACACCAGCATTAATCAAGGCAAAGGGGCGATAACGTTATCGCCACCAAAATATATTAATTTTTTCACTAACCTTCTCAGAATTCTTCAGATGACAGTCCTGTAACATCATATTACACAATGCATATAGAGTTTGTTCGAAAATGTGCATATTTAGCATCACAAATCTTGGTTATGCAATGTAGTCTGTCAAAACATGGCATGCATTCGGGCCGGCGCCATCTTGGAAAGGCACCTATGATTACGATTATTTATCGATTAGATTGACTAAAAAAATACAGGTTGGACAGCTAATGAAAGATGCATTGGTTATTAATGCAACCGCTGATTTAGATTTTTTAAATTAACGTTACAAGACATACATTGTGAGTTACAGCCAGACTAGTGCCGCAAAAAATGGCCGACAACTGCGTTTACATTTTTCCACATAATACGGAATAAAATCATAAATAACTCTTACCTTTGGACGAGCTTCCATCAGTATCTTGGGCAATGTGTCCTTTGTCCAAAAGTATCGTTGCTTTGTTGTAAAACGACCTCCTCAACTTCAGAATTAGCAGCTAACGATAGCTACACGGCACACACATGCCCAAATCGTCAAACGCAATACTAAGGAAATTCAGAAAAATAGCAATATACTCGCATAAACTGATATAAATCGGTTTCAAATAACTTCGTTATTATGTTTCTAACACCTATATCGAATTAAATCACAGACGGATATATCTTTGATCAATAACGAGAGCTTTTGAGCATGCGATTCTGATGTCCTCCCTTGCGTCCTGGCGAGCGTCAAAAAGATGGGTCATCTCACCCTTTTATAAACTCTGAGAACCACCTAGAGACCACATTCCACTTCTCATTGGTTACTGATATCCAGGGGAAGGCGGGTGCAGTTAATTTCGATCCATAGGGCATACACAGAGCTTAAAACTGATCCGAGATCAGAGACTATTTTTCAGAGCTTCGCATGTCCTGTCATGAGTTTCGCTGTAGAAAGAGTTCTGGTTCACCCACAGACATAATTCAAACGGTTTTAGAAACTAGAGATTGTTTTCTATCCAATAGTAATAATAATATGCATATTGTACGAGCAAGAATTGAGTATGAGGCAGTTTTTTGGAGACGATATTTTCCAAAGTGGAAACAGCACCCCTGTATTGACAAAATTAAGGCAAGGGCTGATTTCAAGGTTTTACTGCTAACCTACAAAGCATTACATGGGCTTGCTCATACCTATCTTTCCGATTTGGTCCTGCCATACATACCTACACGTACGCTACGGTCACAAGACGCAGGCCTCCTAATTGTCCCTAGAATTTCTAAGCAAACAGCTGGAGGCAGGGCTTTCTCCTATAGAGCTCCATTTTTATGGAATGGTTTGCCTACCCATGTGAGAGATGCAGACTCGGTCTCAACCTTTAAGTCTTTACTGAAGACTCATCTCTTCAATAGGTCATAGGATTGAGTGTAGTCTGGCCCAGGAGTGTGAAGGTGAACGGAAAGGCTCTGGGCAACAAACCGCCCTTGCCGTCTCTGCCTGGCCGGTTCCCTCTCTCCACTGGGATTCTCTGCCTCTAACCCTATTACAGGGGCTGAGTCACTGGCTTACTGGTGCTCTTCCATGCCGTCCCTAGGAGGGTGCGTCACTTGAGTGGGTTGAGTCGCTGACGTGATCTTCCTGTTTGGGTGGCGCCCCCCCTTGGGTTGTGCCGTGGCGGAGATCTTTGTGGGCTATACTCGGCCTTGTCTCAGGATGGTAAGTTGGTGGTTGAAGCCCCACACCTCTAGTGGTGTGGGGGCTGTGCTTTATAGGGTTATATCCTGCCTGTTTGGCCCTTTCCGGGGTATCATCGGATGGGGCCACAGTGTCTCCTGACCCCTCCTGTCTCAGCCTCCAGTATTTATGCTGCAGTAGTTTATGTGTCGGGGGCTAGGGTCAGTCTGTTATATCTGGAGTACTTCTCCTGTCTTATCCGGTGTCCTGTGTGAATTTAAGTATGCTCTCTCTAATTCTCTCTTTCTTTCTCTCTCTCGGAGGACCTGAGCCCTAGAACCATGCCTCAGGACTACCTGGCATGATGACTCCTTGCTGTCCCCAGTCCACCTGGTCGTGCTGCTGCTCCATTTTCAACTGTTCTGCATGCGGCTATGGAACCCTGACCTGTTCACCGGACGTGCTACCTGTCCCAGACCTGCTGTTTTCAACTCTCTAGAGACAGCAGGAGCGGTAGAGATACTCTCAATGATCGGCTATGAAAAGCCAACTGACATTTACTCCTGAGGTTCTGACTTGTTGCACCCTCGACAACTACTGTGATTATTATTATTTGACCATGCTGGTCATTTATGAACATTTGAACATCTTGGCCATGTTCTGTTATATTCTCCACCCGGCACAGCCAGAACAGCACTGGCCACCCCTCATAGCCTGGTTCTAGGTTTCTTCCTAGGTTTTGGCCTTTCTAGGGAGTTTTTCTAGCCACCGTACTTCTACACCTGCATTGCTTGCTGTTTGGGGTTTTAGGCTGGGTTTCTGTAACACATTTGAGATATCAGCAGATGTAAGAAGGGCTATATAAACAAATTTGATTTGATGTCACCCATTGAGCACGTTTGGGATGCTCTGGGCGTGTACGACAGCGTGTTCCAATTCCCGCCAATATCCATCAATTTCGCACAACCCTTGAAGAAGAGTGGGACAACAATTCACAGGCCACAATCAACAGCCTGATCAACACAATGTGAAGGAGTTGTGAAGTTCTGCATGACGCAAATGGTGGTCACAACAGYTATTGACTGGTTTTCAGATCCACGCCCCTACCTTTTTTTTAAGGTATCTGTGACCAACAGATGCATATCTGTATTCCCAGTCATGTGAAATCCATATAATAGGGCCTAATTATTTTATTTCCTTATATGAACTGTAAAATCTTTGAAATTGTTGCATTTTTACGTTTATATTTTTGTTCAGTGTAAAAAGAAGGAAATGATCCTAGACTGAACACATCTTCATTGCTAACTGGCTAACTGGCTAACATGAACTAAGCTAGGAGTTAGGTTAAATGGTTAAGGTTAGGGGAAGGGTTAGCTAAAAGGGTTGGAGTTAAAAAGTTGCTAATTAGCTAAAATTGTCTGTGATGAGATTTGAACACTCAACCTTTGGGTTACTAGACGTTTGCGTTATACACCTACCAGTCCACCCCGACCAACCACCCTCCTTTCATTGCCTTAATAACCTTCTTTCAAATGTAACATAATCATATCAGTGTCCCGGATCTACGTTTACTATGTTAAGTCTAGTCTATGAGACCAGGCTGCTGAGGGAGAACAACTGGGTGGGAGTTGTGTATGAGTCAATTCACACATTTTAGACATCGGTGGAGGGATGGCCTTGAAATGAAAAGATGTAGATGTCTTGAGTGGGTTATTGCCAGCACAATAAAAAACGAAAAAACGACTACATCAACCTGAAAGAATGCTGGTTCATTGTTTACACCAACTTTAATAGGTGCGTATACGCTTTAAAAAGTGATGACTTGTCTGAGCTTCATTAAAGTGGAGCTGTTGTTTACAGCATCACACGTCTYTAGAAATCGCTGAATTTGAGGCGTGGCTAGCCTACTTTGTGTAATGACATTTTTTTTCGTTACTTGAAAAACCATGTGACGTAGTGAATCTCCACAATACTACCATGCACAACCGCCGCGCAACAGATGCTTGGCTTGAAGGGACCGGGCGCACAAGTAAAGGACTGGCAAATAATGCACTGTTTCAAGAGGGGTAAGCAACAAAGCTATTTAAGAAATTGTTTGCAGATAAAAGTTATGTTTTGAATGTATATTTGATAACATGTGGCTRGGTTAGAGTGATTGTAGTAGCATACTATCGCATTTTTGTTAGATTCATGATAAGCGATACGAAGTCGCAAATAATTCACATTTCAAACAATTGTAATTACAGGGTTTGCTTTGGAGGAAAGTAAAGTATCCTATYTTCTTTTTCCTTTTCACAGATGGCTGTTTACGCAAACCATACTTTTGGAATGTTCTTGGATTATTGCAAAAATACTTTATTTCTCTTTTGGACCCACTAGAACAGTGTCCCTCATGACACTTATTTTCGAAGACCGACTACATGTTCTGAAATATTTGCGGAGATGAATTCGTACTACATAGTATTTGAGATATTAATAGCAATTTTGTCCATATCTGGCAATGTATTGGTTTGCTGGTCTGTCGCCATCAACACCACTCTGAAAACAGCAACTAACTACTTTTTGGTGTCTTTGGCTGTGGCAGATATTTTGGTGGGTTGCCTTGCCATCCCCTTTGCCATAACCATAAGCATCGGTATCCTTTTGGACTTCTATGGATGTCTTTTTCTTGCCTGTTTTGTTTTGGTACTGACTCAAAGCTCAATTTTCAGCCTCCTTGCAGTTGCAATTGATAGATATTTGGCCATCAATATACCCCTCAGGTGAGTACCTATTTATTTGGGATTTTCATTGCTAGACCGACATTGAACGTCTGTGTTTTGTGATTTAAAATTAATAGTATTTACTTACAAGTAATTAAGGAAAAGCCCAGACAAATAGACATGTTTTTCAAGACAGTAGGAATACTTTACTGGCGGGGAAAATGTGTTGCAGTAGCCTATCATGTACACGATTAAAATGGCGTTAAAAAAGAACAATAATAATACAGTAGACAACAAATTCACAAAAACCTCTGTTTTGGGATATATATTTATCTTAAAGTGGTGGGAAAAGTACCCAATTGTCATACTTGAGTAAAAGTAAACATAACTTAATAGAAAATGACTCAAGTGAAAGTCACCCAGTAAAATACTACTTGAGTAAAAGTCTAAAAGTATTTGGTTTGAAATATACTTAAGTATCAAAAGTAAAATTATAAATCATTTCAAATTGCTTATAAGGATAGCCTGGGGCACACTACAACACACAAATGAAGCATTTGTGTTTAGTGAGTCTGCCAGATCAGAGGCAGTAGGGAGGACCAGGGATGTATTCTTGATAAGTGTGTGAATTGCACCATTTTCCTGTCATGCTAAGCATTCGAAATGTAACAAGTACTTTTAAGTGTCAGTGAAAATGTATGGAGTAAAAAGTACATTATTTTATTTAGGAACGTGGCAAAGTAAAAAAAAAAAGTACAGATACACAAAAAAATACTTAATCAGTACTTTAAAGTATTTTTACTCAAGTACTTTACACCACTGATATCTTTTGCATTTTATTGAGAATTTGTTGTTTACTGTATTTTTCTTGTTGTTTTTTAATATATGTTATGTGTACAAAAGATTAGGAACACCTGCTCTTTCCATGAGATAGCTTTCATCTAGATTTGATGATCCCTTATTGATGTCACCTGTTAAATCCACTTCAATCAGTGTAGATGAAGGGGAGGAGACAGGTTAAAMAAGGATTTTTAAGCCTTGAGATATTTGAGACATGGATTGTGTATGTGTGACATTCAGAGGGTCAATGTGCAAGACCCAATATTTAAGTGCCTTTGAACTGGGTGTGGTAGTAGGTGCCAGTCGCAGCTGGAAACGGCTGATTTAAAAACATTTTTTTAATTGAATATCTACATAGGCGTACAGCCCATTATCAGCAACCGTCACTCCTGTGTTCCAATGGAACGTTGTGTTAGCTAATACAAGTTTATAATTTTAAAAGGCTAATTGATCATTAGAAAACCTTTTTGCAATTACATTAGCACAACTGTTGTGCTGATTTTAAAGAAGCAATAAAACTGGCCTTTAGACTAGTTGAGTATCTGGAGCATCAGCATTTGTGGTTTCGATTACATGCTCAAAATGTCCAGAAACAAAGACTTTCTTCTGAAACTTGTCAGTCTATTCTTGTTCTGAGAAATGAAGGCTATTCCATGCGAGAAATTGCCAAGAAACTGAAGATCTTGTACAACGCTGTGTACTACTCCCTTCACAGAACAGCGCAAACTGTCTCTAAGCAGAATAGAAAGAGGAGTGGGATGCCCCGGTGCACAACTGAGCAAGAGGACAAGTACATTAGAGTGTATAGTTTCAGAAACAGATGCCTCACAAGTCCTCAACTGGCAGCTTCATTAAACAGTACCCGCAAAACACCAGTCTCAACGTCAACAGTGAAGAGGCGACTCCGGGATGCTGGCTTTCTAGGCAGAGTTGCAAAGAAAAAGCCATATCTCAGACTGGCCAATAAAAAGAAAAGATTAAGATAGGCAAAAGAACACAGACACTGGACAGAGGAACTCTGCCTAGAAGGCCAGCATCCCAGAGTCGCCTCTTCACTGTTGACGTTGAGACTGGTGTTTTGCGGGTACTATTTAATGAAGCTGCCAGTTGAGGACTTGTGAGGCATCTGTTTCTGAAACTATACACTCTAATGTACTTGTCCTCTTGCTCAGTTGTGCACCAGGGGCCTCCCACTCKTTTCTATTCTGGTTAGGGCCAGTTTGCGCTGTTCTGTGTACTTTTAGCAAATGGCCAGAATAAAAAGACGCATATGCAATGCTGCTAACCAGCCTTGATTACGGGGAGGGTGGGCAATGATTGGTTTTAATCAAATTAAACGAATTGGGGGGGGGGGGGACCAATCACTTTGTTTTGTTTCTAAATACGAGATCAAAAGGCACATCTTCCTTCCATGGSCACTGTGCGTCATGGCTGGATAGGCTGCGCTTCAGTTCTCAAAATCCATGCCATCATCAACTGTTACACAAAAAGGAGGTCTTAACTTCCCATTAGCACTGCATAAAATTGTCACATTTGCGCTTGTTTTTAAGGAAACACCTCAAATATTGCCACACCTCAGCGCAAGCGAGCTGATGTTAGACAGGTAAATTGCCGGACCTGGCGTTAYGGCTGGAAAATGCCAGTGCGGCAGTTTTTACATGACAAAATTGCAGTCCTATCCTATCTTGGCGCCGGCCGAAAATGGAGCCCAGAATGCACCTCCTTGCTCTGCCCTGAGATTTCCAAAGTCAAGTCAACTTCAAAAACCTGCAGTCGAAGTAGCTTGAGACTAGTCATTTACACATACAGGCTACAACACACCTGAACCAAAGCATTCTTGAGGTCTCACTCATGACTAAATCTTGATTGTGTAGATAACCCTATGAAACCTATGTTATGGTTTGGGGGGCTCTGGCTTGTTTTTCAAAGGACATGGGTGCCTGAAGAGATTGGATAAGCAGCTTTACAGTAGATACATTTTCCAATGGTATATTGATGTAGATTGTGAGGCACCACCCCTGGTACACTTTAAAAGGCGCTATAATAGATCATCACACCTCTCTCCCTCAGACTCTGAGACAATGGGTGGGCCCACTTGATCGATAACTAGCCTGCTGGCCTCCGTGTCATCATTGATATAGAGCTGGAGATGGCAGAGGAGCACAGTGGTGGTAGCAGAGTCTGCCACCCTGGCAGCCCGACGATAGATGAGACAAATTGGTTCAGATAGAGAAAATCATTATTTGTGAGACAAGACAAGAGGCAGCATCAGAGTATAAAATGTTTCAGTAGACATTGGGGTTTGAAATTATTGACACCCTTGATAAAGATGAGCAAAAATMACTGTATAAAATAAATGATTCAATTACTAAGCTATATTGTATGCTAAAAATATTTGGAAATTWAATTATTTTATACTAATACAATTGCACAGAAGTATTTTGTTTAACAAATGTTTTTTCTCAAAGTAGGTGTAAAGATTATTGACATCCCTGTTTTCATTACCTTTCAATACCTCACCATGCAAAGATAACAGCACTGAGCATTTTTCTAAAATGTTTTATGAGTTGGAGAACACATTGYGAGGGATCTTAGACCATTCCTCCATACAGAATTCTTCCAGATTCTTGAAATCCTTCGTCTGTGATTATGGACTACATTCTTCAGTTCAAACCACAGGTTTTCAATGGGTTTCAAGTCCGGAGACTGAGATGGCCATTGCAAAATGTTGATTTTTGTGGCTAAACCATTTCTTTGTGGATTTGATGTGTTCTTGGGGTTATTGTCTTGCTGGAAGATCCACTTACAGACAAGTTTCAGCATGGCCTAAGAGCTTTATTTTCATGTCACCCAACTAATGTAAACTCCTGGAGTCTGCTAAARAGCATTGGCACTTGGATTGGAACTGGTGCTTTGGTCAGATGACATGAAAATAGCGCTCTTTGGCCACGCACACCAGTGGTGGGTTTGGCATCAAAATGAGAATGAATGAGCAGAAAATAATCCCATACCTACTGCAAAATATGGTGGTGGATCTTTGATGTTACGGGGCTATTTTTCTTCCGCTGGTCCTGGGGTTCTTGTTGAGGTCAACGGAATCATGAACTTTACCCAGTACAAGGATATTTTTGCCAAAAACCTGGTTGCCTCTGGCAGGATTCAGGAGGCTGAAWCTCGGCCGCAAGTGGATCTTCCAGCAAGACAATAATCACAAGCACACACAAATTCACAAAGAAATAGTTAATTGGCCACAAAAATCAACATTTTGCCATGGCCATCTCAGTCTCCAGACTTGAATCCCATTGAAAACCTGTGGTTTGAATTGATAGACAAAGGATATCAAGGATCTGGAAGGATTCTGCATGGAGGAATGGTCTAAGTTCCCTCCCAAACATTTTTGGGGAAAGCTCAGTGCCCGTTATCCTTGCATATTGAAGTATTGAAAACAAGGGTGTCAATTTGGACCCCTACCTTTTTGAGAATTGTTTTCAACAAAATCTCTTTCTCTGGGCAATTGTATTAAAATAATGTAATTTCCCATTTTTTTTGCATACAATATAGCTCAGTATTTGAATTATTCATTTTAGACATTCATTTTTTATCATCTTTAACAAGGGTGGCAATAATTTCTGACCTCACTGTAACTAAGACCAGGAGTTTTTCCTGCTCACAGGACTTCTTATGACATTATGTAAGAAGCCCTCTTACTTGCTACCACATCAGATTTCAGTGCCGGTGTGTGTGAAATAACAAGGCAAACGGTTGCTTTTCCATTTACAGTGGTTTTCCAAGAATGAACTTAATCAGGAAAGCAACAGCATTCTTTACCATCCCCTCCCCAATATGTTATTCCCAGGATGGGTGAAGAATCAGATGGAATATTCTACAGGGGGATGTTATTAAAAGAACATATCATCACATACAGAAATGTTGCTGCTCAATAGACGGGTTAGTTGTTTAGCAACAAAACTGATGCATGCGCAACTATGGGGCAAGACAGATGGGGTTGGCTTAGATTGTTGATAATATGTAAACTATATTTTCGTCTCCGATGTCTATTGAATGAGCACTTGTCTCTCAAATACATCGTTACATTTGTTGGTTAGCTAGCTAGCGAATGTTAGCCATATTAGCATAGATGTAACATCAGTCAAAACATCTCAAAACAAGACCTGGTATCAATAAAAATATCAAACGAGCCACTTACGATTCACTACATACCATAACACACAACCTTCTGCCCCWTTGACGCGCACATCGTTTGTGACGTTGTCAGCTAACCCGTCTATGCCAGCAAATGCATTATAGTCAACAAGAACATTCCTTTCAGAAAGCAAGCCAGATTGAAACATGATTTTCTATTTTACGGTTTGCCCCTTTAACCAAGACCCAGACTCACACACACGTGGCGTGGTAATGAGAAGAGTGTGCGGTCAGCAAAATGTACTGTTCTCTAGCCATTTCTTTAGTGTTTGTGTGTTCGGTCGGCAGGGACTTAGTCTTGTGGGACAGTAGTTCCCTTAGATCAGACTGTTTTCACAGCTGACTCTGGTGGATGTGAAAGGGCAGACGAGATACTTCAAACCCTGCGAGATGGCGCTCTGTTCGGCACCCACTGACTACACACATGCGCACATACTCAAACATTTTAGGGCCTTTATTTTCTTTTCATGTTTCTCAAGCTATTTCTGTATTTTCTGTCACACACACCAGACTGTCTGGAGGAAAAGATCCAATAGCGTAACCTCTGGCTACTATGTTCCCAGCTAACAAACCTGCCAGGCCTCTTCACCTAGCTGTCTCTCTTCAGTTCTGTTCTCAGGCCCCACGTCTTTCTCTATGCTTTGAAAGAACCAGTGTTGCGTCCTTGAAAAGCTGGTTTCCTCTATGCTGCTACTGAGACTAAAATGTTTTCAGAGGCTTTTWAAAAAAAAGGATGGCATTGCCAAACTAAGTGTGTGGACTTACATCATAATGACTTGCCACTATTGAGCCCCAAACACTGTGAGGCTGTTTCAATAAAGTTTGTCATTTGGCTTTTACAGTTGTTTAATGGCATGAGAGGAAATAGGTGTGGCAACAGGTCTTCCTTACTACACACACATAATAGATGTGATGTAAATACAGCAACAATGAGCGTGAATAGGATAAAGGTGGTGAGGAGTGGTTTACTAACACACTTCTGCAACACTACTGAAGGAAATTCAAATTCATTGTGTTTGTACAAAACCCAAAAGTGTAGCCTCCCACACACCAGCATTATTCAAAGTTTGCATCCAAGCAATACATTGACTCTGGCTCTGGGTTGCATTAAAGGGTTGATGATAATTTCATTCACCAGACCAGTTCCATTTCAAATAAACATTCAGTCACTCAGTATGGGTACACCTTCGTTGGGCGTGGTCACAAGGAACTCATATCACACGATGTCTGTGGTAGACAGACAGAAGCAACAGCCAATAGGGGGGACCCTCGCTCCTTTATAAGGCGCTGTCGCTCCCGCTCGCTTCACTTTTCGTTCTTCCTTAGAAGGTCGTTATATTCCTAATTACTCTCCTCAGCACCGACTTGGTCTAATGCTTTCCAGCTATAAACTGTTCACAGGCGAACCKATGAGGATGCACTGCCGTGGAGCTAGTCCTGGCGTTTGGTAGCTAGCGTTCACCCCGTAGGTTAATAGCCTCATTGCTTAGCCATAGCCCTGGTATGGAAAAACCTGGCCTATGCGTGTGCTGCCGACGCGTAGCTGTGTTGCTAGTAGTCATGTCGGTAGCTAGCTAGCTTTCACCTCATGGGTTAGCAGTCTAGCTATTGCAAGCACACTGGGAAGAGGTACCCATAACTCTGCTGGAGTGAGCTACAAGCCTGGGGCTAAAAGTCTGGTTGTAGGTGGCACACAGTAACTGGAGAGCACCACGCGGTGCATTGCTCTACAGGCTAGATCATCTCCCACGACCGCGGTACCTATAGGCAAGACCGGCCAGTGAAGGTGCTATTAAGCTCTGTAAATGAACTCTAGAATCTGCTTCCTATTTCGCAACAAAGCATCCTTCACTCATGCTGCCAAACATACCCTCGTAAAACTGACTATCCTACAAATCTTTGACTTCGGCGATGTCATTTACAAAATAGCCTCCAACACTCTACTCAGACTTGCATCCAATTTGCTATCACAGTGCCATCCGTTTTGTCACCAAAGCCCCATATACTACCTACCACTGCGACCTGTATGCTCTCGTTGGCTGGCCCTTGCTTCATTTTTGTCYCCAAACCCACTGGCTCCAGGTTATCTATAAGTCTTTGCTAGGTAAAGACCCGCCTTATCTCAGCTCACTGGTCACCATAGCAYCACCCACCCGTAGCACGCGCTCCAGCAGGTATATTTCACTGGTCATCCCCAAAAGCCAATTCCTACTTTGGTCACCTTTCCTTCCAGTTCTCTGCTGCCAATGACTGGAATGAATTGCAAAAATCACTGAAGCTGGAGACTCATATCTCCCTCTTTTAACTTTAAGCACCAGCTGTCAGAGCAGCTTACAGATCATTGCATCTGTAAATAGCCCATCCAACTACCACATCCTCCATATTGTTATTTTTTTGTTGTTGCTTTTTTGCACCCCAGTATCTCTACTTGCACATTCATCTTCTGCACATCTATCACTCCAGTGTTTAATTGCTAAATTGTAATTCCAATTTATTGCCTTACCTCCCTAATCTTACCTCATTTGCACACATTGTATATAGAWTTTTTTCTATTGTGTTATTGACTGTACGTTTGTTTATTCCATGTGTAACTCTGTGTTGTTGTTTGGGTCGCACTGCTTTGCTTTATCTTGGCCAGGTCGCAGTTGTAAATGAGAACTTGTTCTCAACTGGCCTACCTGGTTAAATAAAGGTGAAATAAAAAAAAGTAGGGATGCTACCGTGTAGGTAGAGAGAGCTAGCTCTAGTCGTGTGTTCGCCAAGGCTTATCTGTGTAGCTAGCTAGTCCTGGCATAGCAAGCTAGCGTTCGCCGGAGGTTTAGTAGTCTGGCTCATACTAACACACTGCTAGCTGAAGAATGTGCGTTCTTCGTGAGCAAGCTTCGACTCTCATCTCTATCCTTTCTTCCTCCTCGGTGGGAATAAGCAGCACAAAATTGTAGTTAGGTGGGCTGTTAGCGGCACACGGCTAGCTCTGCCCTAACTGGCCAGAGACTGAGAAGTAAATGTTCCTTTTGGCAAAAGTGCTCAATCCTCTTGACGAGAAACCTAATTCCTAAGCTCTGTAGCGAATCCTTACATTTTTGCCCGTGAACAGTTTAGCATGAAAGCATTAGTCCAAGTTGATGCTGAGGAGAATATTTAGGAGTATTACAACTTCATAAGGAAGAATGGAAAGTGAGGCGAGATGGAGCAACAGCGCTTTATAAAGGAGTGGGGGTCCCCCTATTGGCTGTCGCTCCTGTCTGTCTACCACAGACGTTGTGTGATAGGAGATCCTTGTGACTACTGTCATGGTAATTTCCTGTATTACTAAATGAGAGTTTACAAACCACACACAAGTCAGAGTTATATTTTAAAGTCCATCTTTAATTATATGAGCTTCACCATAGCCCTTTGACTCTCAGATCAATTCAGTGTCTATAAATGAATTCTCTGAGTGCTTACAAAATAATTCTTAGTATCTTTTATAGCCAAGATACACCCCTCTCAACTCACATGATGAACCACAGATCTTAGAAACTTCACAAAGGGCCTTTTACTTGAAAGAGGAGTATCCCATAGCCAGATAGCATTAGCTATAAATTATCGTTCAGTTTGGTCTCTTAGKCGAGGTTCTACTTCTCGTTCTTGGTACTTCCTAGTACCAAAACATTACCTCATCCAATGGCATATGTCAATTCTAGATACTCCCATGTCAAATACACCCCCTCTTCTCCCCACTCCTGGAGAAGCTCACTAAGGGGAGTGAACCTCTAGGTCATCTACTATGAAAGATAAGTTCAACATCAGAGGGGTGGTATAATGGTTCCAGACACTGCCATACTCCTCCCCCCAATGGGAAAAYGAGGGTATGACTGGCATGCAGACATAGTGGAGCCCTTCACATGGTTTCACAGATATATTCATTATGAAGACAATGTTCAAACCTGACTTCTCCCTTTCTGATATTCTGCCTATTACCAGACATGTAAAAGACAAGCCTGACCTCTCCCCTCTCTGGGCCCCAAGTGACTTTTCCSTAGAGAAGAAAGGAAAATGCAACTGCCAACAGTATAGTCCAAAAGAAGACATTCTAATGACAAGTATAAAGTAAATAAAACATCTTATTTATCTATCTATCTTACCTAACTAATTCTGATTCAGCTATGACACTACGCTCAACGAAGGCGTACCCATACTGAGTGACCTCACTCATATATTAGCATAGATCCGGGGTTATGTGAGAGGCCTACTCTCATCTATTTGTTTTGTATGTTTGTATTTAACCTTTTATTTAACTAGGCAAGTCAGTTAAGAACAAATTCTTATTTACAATGACGGCCTACCCCGGCCAAACCCGGAGACGCTGGGCCAATTGTGTGCCGCCCTATTGGACTCCCAATCACGGCTGGTTGTGATACAGCCTAGAGTGAGATGGGCTGTGCTCACTTGCGTTCACAACATGTGGCACTTCATCGCCCTGAATCCAAGCCTCTAACTCCTGTTATGAATCTGTACTAGTTTGGCCTGTAACTAACAGATAATAGTCCTATTATCTCACATAGAGATATCACACATCTCTTGAGTGGATCTCTAATTAGTGCTGGTGCCATATGCCATGTGAGGGCAGGATATTTGCGTACTTTGCATGCAAATCTTAAGTGTAGGCAAAATTTGATGGGGTTGCCAGTGGAGCAAAGAGAAACACCTCATCCCTTTGAGGTTATACTGTTTTTCTTTAAGCGGATGTGCTGTGAAGTGATTGTTGACACTGTACTATTCTGGCAGAGGTTTGTTGGCTGCAATGTGCCCCAGGCGGAACCACATGAACAGTGGGGTTAGAAAAGGGAGGTGTGGGGAGAAAGGAACAGAAGAAAGGGAGACCGAGAGAGACGATGCCAGCGTGCTGTCGTCATGCCAGAATTAATCCGCTCAGCCGACAATTCACTGGCCCTTGCAGAGGAATGCCACCAAACCCATCAGAGACAGAGAGATGGGACAGAGGGAGATAGAGAGTGGGAGAAAGAGAGAGGGACAGAGACAGGGGAGAGAAGCAGAGAGAGAGACAGTGTGTGTGTGAGAGAGAGCGTGTGAGAGAGAGCTGTCTACCCCCCCCCCCCAGATAATAGTCCCTGCCTGGAACTCATACCTCTCTTGGCTGAAAGGTTATAGGACTAAGAGGAGGAGAGAGACCGAGATGGATGGTTAGAGAAGAAGAAATATGGGGAGATGCATGCAGTGTATCCACCCACCTCCATCACTCGGGTCGGGTCATGTCATTGTTATGTACGTTCTCAAGCCTCTCTCCAATAGTGGTGCCCTAAAATCGTGATAAGCCCAATCATTCTGGACAGAGGCTAATGACTGTTTAGTCTAAATTGCATTGTAGTGGCAGGAAATACGATTACATTGCTAAAGTAGTCAAATGTTTAGTAGGAAACAACTTTGCCTTCATTATCATGTCGTCAAATGTCCTTTAGACAGATGGCAATGTTGTCATTAGCTAGCAAAATTCATCAAAAATAGCTAGGAATGCTAATGTTAGCAGCTAAAATCCAGTGTCCTCCCCTCAATTTTAGCTAACTAGCTATTGTTATACTGCATCTAAAGGCAATCTGGTGACATCAAAAGGTTTTACTACTAATTATTTGCCTCCATTTGAATGGAATTGTATTTCCAAGCCACTGTAAAAGCCACTGTAATTCACTTTTGATGAAATGTTCATCAGTGCTCATTGACGATGCATRGAGTAGAATGCMCAGTTGGGCAACAGTCCAAAACAAATGTTCAAAACAATATTGTGACGAAACATGCAACCCATGAATAGCCTTAGGGCCCATCACTTCAGGTCCCTAAGCATGGCCATGGCTGTCTGTAGATTATTGATGTCACTGGGCCACAGCATCCTTCAGAGAGGGATGGGCAATGGAGAAATAGGGACAGAGGTAGAACCCAGGGACCCATGATTAATAATTTACTGCTGCATCACAAAAGTCCCCGTCTGTTTTGAGGCTTTGACGTCTGAAGGGCTACAGGGTTATCAGTCAAATGAGCTGCTGCTACCTGTGAAACTAAACTTCTGTGAAATGGCACATGGCTGACAGTCATTTTACTGGCAAATTGACCACGTGAAAAAGCATCTGTTTCATGACGAGGAGGGAAAAAACATTTCCAGCACACAACGACCACTTCCTCTTCCACTTCTTGAATAAAACCAAAAAGCTATTTTCCCCATTGTACTAAATTATTAGTCTGTCTATTTTAATAGTACCGTAGTTGATATTTGTTGTACTATAGGAAATATCATGTTGAAATATAATTGACATGCTTATACAGTACATGTCATTATTACATGCTATAATCAAAGCGAGTGAAATCACATAAGCACTGACAATAAGTTCATGATTATCCTTTATCTTCTGTATATCTGCTGTATTGTCATGATTTAGCCTGAGAAATCTGTGGCTCAATGCAAAACAGTGGTTCTAAATATACCTAGCTGGAGGCGGTAGCTGTCATACCACACAGGTTACACACGTGTGAAACAGGACAAATATAAGCACCCCTTATTTGTCTGTGTTCAACACTGTATAGATAGACTGTTCTATTTTTATCTCATCCTTCTTCATATGCTAGCTAATAAGGTTAACCTCAGTGTGACTGGGCTAGGTCCTGCAGACATCATGTTTTGAGAGGAGATGAGTTGGACTCTGGGATTTTTCCTATCACATCCCTGTCTCTTAAGTTAATGTGCAAATGTGCTCAGTGAAATGCAACATCTTACTTGCTCAAATTGCCAAATTCTTATTCTCTGTGCAATATCCAGTTCACTGCAGCAGAGCCAGCTTGTTTGCTCTGAGAGAGTGTCACAAACAAATGATCCAGATCCTTACATTGATTCAACCATGGGTTACATAAKATTCCAATATCCATACTAGCATACCACTTTGAATGCATGCCCAATACAACACATTGCTTCATAAGTGGTATGCTATAGATACTGGAACAGAGCACATGACAAGGCAAAGAGAGGCTACATGTACAGCAGGATACCTGGTGTCTGTGTAAAGCAGACAGGATGTAGGTAGTCTACACTGTAAGACGCATACAGCAGTGTGCTGCTGTTATCAATATGTTTTCCATGTCTTCCAACACATGGAGCCCAATGGCATTCTCACCCAGACCTCGATCGATAGAAGTCTGCTGGAATGACGCCTCGTTATCTTTTGGTATCCTGCTTTAGGCAATATCATGGAAATGATAGATTAATCCTGTCACAGGCCCTACCTAATATAATGTTCAGTTGGTCGAACTTTTAGGACCGCATGTTTTTGTTCTCTATTGCCTTTCTGTTATTTTATTCATGAATGAATGTGCAGCATTAGTGCCAGAATTCTTGATAAAGGCCACTGTGGCCTTTAAGGGCACTCGGTCACAACTATTAGGGAACAGAAAATAAGACCCATGTATAACCCCCACAGATGTTAACACTGTCTTTTTGGTCTCTGCATGTCCCCCTATCCAGGTACAAGGAGCTGGTGACAGGCACGAGGGCCAGAAGAATCATTGCTATTTTATGGATCCTGTCCTTTGTCATCGGCCTCATCCCGTTCCTGGGTTGGAACCTGAAAGTTTCTTCCTGCCGTCAGAATGTCTCCAGCAGCCTGACAAATGGCAGCTCTGTGGGGGAAACCAGTACCACTATCGCCCCTCTGGTGGACGATCTGAGCAGCATCAAGCTCACCTGCCAGTTTGAGAATGTGGTGGACATGCACTACATGGTCTACTTCAACTTCTTTGGCTGTGTCCTGCCTCCTCTGCTCATCATGCTGGGCATCTATGTGAAGATCTTCACTGTGGCCCGCATGCAGATGCACCAAATTGAGCTCAAGTGCTCGGTGAGCAGCAATAGGTGCAGCCACCATCACGGGCTGCTTCAGCGCGAGATCCGTGCCGCCAAGTCTCTGTCCATCATCGTGGGGCTGTTTGCCCTATGCTGGCTGCCCGTGCACATCCTCAACTGCCTGACCCTGTTCTACAAGGACCTGTACAAGCCGGCCCCAGTCATGTTCATAGCCATCATGCTGTCYCACGCCAACTCCGCTGTCAATCCCATTATCTACGCCTACCGCATCCAGGACTTCAGGAACACCTTCCGCAAGATCCTGACGCGTCAAGTCCTGTGTCAGAGGGAGGAGCTCTACCTCCACTCCTCCAATGGAAGCAGGCGGAGCAGAGACCAGATCCACATGACCATTGACCCATTACTCTGAGGGGTGGGGTTGCAGGGGGCATGAGCCTTTACTGTAAGGGCAGGCAACGGGGGCATGAGGCTACTAGTCCTGCCGACCATTGACCCTTTACTTCATAGGTGGGGCCACAGGCCAGCCGTGTAGCTCAAAACACTACCTGTGTTCATGTTTTTGTTGTATTTTATTTTTGAATGCCATTTTAAGTGAGATTAGAAATGTTTACAGAACAAAGCGTGGGGGTATAATGATATACAGTGCCTTGAAAAAGTATTCATCCCCTTGGTGTTTTTCCTATTTTGTTGCATTACAACCTGTAATTTAAATTGATTTTTATTTGGATTTCATGTAATGGACATACACAAATTAGTCCCAAAAAATGACTTGTTAAAAAGTCGTGCATGCTTATGTATTCACCCCCCTTTGCTATGAAGCCCCTAAATAAGATCTGGTGCAATCAATTACCGTCAGAAGTCACATAATTAGATTGCACACAGTTAAATAAAGTCCACCTGTGTGCCACATGATCTCAGTATATATACACCTGTTTTGAAAGGCCCCAGAGTCTGCAATACCACTAAGCAAGGGGCACCGCCAAGCAAGCGGCACCATGAAGACCAAGGAGCTCTCCAAACAGGTCAGGGACAAAGTTGTGGAGAAGTACAGATCAGGGTTGGGTTATAAAAAAATATCAGAAACTTTGAATATCCCACGGAGCACCATTTAAATCCATTATTAAAAAATMGAAAGAATATGGCACCACAACAAACCTGCCAAGAGAGGGCTACCCACCAAAACTCATGGACCAGGCAAGGAGGGCATTAATCAGAGGCAACAAAGAGACCAAATATAACCCTGAAGGAGCTGCGAAGCTCCACAGCAGAGATTGGAGTATCTGTCCATAGGACCACTTTAAGCCGTACACTCCACAGAGCTGGGCTTTACGGAAGAGTGGCCAGAAAAAGCCATTGCTTAAAGAAAAAAATAAGCAAACACGTTTGGTGTTCGCGAAAAGGCATGTGGGAGACTCTCCAAACATATGGACGAATGTACTCTGGTCAGATGAGACTAAAATTGAGCTTTTTGGTCATCAAGGAACACTATGTCTGGTGCAAACCCAACACCTCTCATCACCCCGAGAACACCATCTCTGCAGTGAAGCATAGTGGTGGCAGCATCATGCTGTGGGAATGTTTTTCATCGACAGGGACTGGGAAACTGGTCAGAATTGAAGGAATGATGGATGGCGCTAAATACAGGGAAATTCTTGAGGGAAACCGGTTTCAGTCTTCCAGAGATTTGAGACTGGGACGGAGGTTCACCTTCCAGCAGGACAATGACCCTAAGCATACTGCTAAAGCAACACTTGAGTGGTTTAATGAGAAACATTTAAATGTCTTGGAATGGCCTCGTCAAAGCCCAGACCCCAATCCAATTGAGAATCTGTGGTATGACTTAAAGATTGCTGTACACCAGCGGAACCCATCCAACTTGAAGTAGCTGGAGCAGTTTTGCCTTGAAGAATGGGCAAAAATCTCAGTGGCTAGATATGCCAAGCTTATAGAGACATACCTCAAGAGACTRMCAGCTGTAATTGCTGCAAAAGGTGGCTCTACAAAGTATTGACTTTGGGGGGTGAACAGTTATGCACGCTCAAGTTTTCTGTTTTTTTGTCTTATTTCTTGTTTGTCTCACAAAACATATTTTGCATCTTCAAAGTGGTAGGCATGTTGTGTAAATCAAATGATACAAACCCCCCAAAAATCCATTTTAATTCCAGGTTGTAAGGCAACAAAATATGAAAAATGCAAGCCACTGTATGAAGCTGAATAGATTGACAATAGATCTGTCAAATATGCCTTGAATGTGGAGCATTATTTATGAGTTAAGATGAGTATCAGGCCAGGTGATGAAAAGCTAGCCTGGTCCCAGATCTGTTTGTGCCGTCTTACTAACTCATTGTCATGGCCATAGGAGTTAGCAAGACCACACAAACATCTGGGACCAGGCTAGTGAAAATGTACTTTAAAGCTGGAATCTGTACTTGGTAAAACTGCCATGTACGTTTGCGATATTACAATAACAAAGTTACTTCAAACAACGAATATTCTTTTCCCCCTCTGACATCATTGCACGCACGATAGAACAGCAGAGTATGTAGGCCTACTGCAATTGTTTTTACTACGATGCTGGATGCTCCTCTCCTCCGTTTCATCAACAAAACAAAAACAATAACACATGCTCTGGGGCGAACAGTGGCACTGTTCTACCTAATGCGGATTCCAGCTTTAACTGTTGAAGGATTTTTATTTTATTTTGTTGAAGCTAACTGGATTTGCAGYACTGTGAAATTAATCCACTGATGAATCCATTACTATGAGAACACCTAATTTACCATTCCTACACAATGACCATATCATAACTTAAAACACATTTTTCTAAGTCTTAACTTTCCAAAAATAATATGCATCAAGTGTTCAATGTTTACTGTTTGGTATTTGATTAGTCATGTAGCTAAAATTTGAGAAACCTGGCTGAGGTGTGTATTGTATTGTTCGTCATGGGCTATATCGGACTTCTTCAMTACTGGTGTTGCATAAAAACATACATCGGAAACTCTGCCCAGTGGAACCATTTTCGACTAAACAGCAACATGTCAAACAACACAGCTCGGATTGGGAAAGTATTTTTACACATAATATAAACTTGTGGTGTTATTGTGCTCTGCTTGAATTTTGCAAATATCATGGCTTCTTTAGCTTCATGGAGAAAGCTCAGGAATATACAGTATGTGGTGGGCAGACTGAGTAATGTGAAAAAAATTCATCTAAAATTCAGAAACAGGATATTTAGTGATTCGCAAGAAAATCACGTCAACCTTTTAACTTACAAATACATGCCTRATTATTTGAAATTCTTGATTACTTAGTTATGTAATCTCCCTTTTTAAAATGATAGATTTACATTATTATTCCTAACAAAATGCTGACATTTTTTGGGAGTCTTGTTCAACATAGCCTAAATCATATCAGAAAACAAATCTGTGTTACTTATTGTTATACAGTTGAAGTTGGAAGTTTACATACACCTTAGCCAAARACATTTTAACTCAGTTTTTCACAATTCCTGACATTAAATCCTAGTAAAAATAACCTGTTTTAGGTCAGTTAGGATCACCACTTTATTTTAAGAATGTGAAATGTCAGAATGACTTATTTCTGCTTTTATTTCTTTCATCACATTCCCAGTGGGTCAGAAGTTTACAGAAACAATTTAAAGGCAATGCTACCAAATTGAGTGTAACTTGGGTCAAACGTTTCGGGTAGCCTTCCATAAGCTTCCCACTATAAATTGGGTGAATTTTGGCCCATTGAGCTGGTGTAACTGAGTCAGGTTTGTAGGCCTCCTTGCTCAGACACGCTTTTTCAGTTCTGCCCACAAATGTTCTATAGGATTGAGGTCAGGGCTTTGTGATGTCCACTCCAATACCTTGACTTTGTTGTCCTTAAGCCATTTTGCCACAACTTTGGAAGTATGCTTGGGGTCATTGTACATTTGGAAGACCCATTTGCGACCAAGCTTAACTTCCTGACTGATGTCTTGAGATGTTGCTTCAATATATCCACATAATTTTCCTGCCTCATGATGCCATCTATTTTSTGAAGTGCACCAGTCCCTCCTGCAGCAAAGCACCCCCACAACATGATGCTGCCACCCCCGTGCTTCACGGTTGGGKTGGTGTTCTTCGGCTTGCAAGCCTCCCCTTTTTCCTCCAAACATAACGATGGTCATTATGGCCAACCAGTTCTACTTTTGTTTCATCAGACCAGAGGACATTTCTCCAAAATGTATGATCTTTGTCCCCATGTGCAGTTGCAAACCSTAGTCGGGCTTTTTTATGGCGGTTTTTGGAGCAGTAGCTTCTTCCTTGCTGAGCGGCTTTTCAGGTTATGTCGATATAGGACTCGTTTACTGTGGATATCACAAGGTCCTTTTCTGGGTCCTTCACAAGGTCCTTTTCTGTTGTTCTGGGATTGATTCGCACCAACGTACGTTAATCTCTAGGAGACAGAACACGTCTCCTTCCTGAGCGGTATGACGGCTGCGTGATCCCATGGTGTTTATACTTGCGTACTATTGTTTGTACAGATGAACGTGGTACCTTCAGGCGCTTGGAAATTGCTCCCAAGGATGAACCAGACTTGGGAGCCAAAAAAAAATATATATATATATTCTGACGTCTTGTTGATTTCCCCATGTATAAAGAGGCACTGAGTTTGAAGGTAGGCCATGAAATACACCCACAGGTACACCTCCAATTTACTCAAATCATGTCAATTAGCCTATCAGAAGCCATGACATCCTTTTCTGGAATTTTCCAAGCTGTTCAAAGGCACAGTCAACTTTAGTGTATGTAAACTTCTGACCCACTGGTATTGTGATAGTGAAATAATCTGTAAACAATTGTTGGACAAATTACTTGTGTCATGCACAAAGTAGATGTCCTAACCGACTTGCCAAAACTATAGTTTGTTAACAAGAAATTTGTGGAGTGGTTGAAAACGAGTTTTAATGACTCCAACCTACGTGTATGTAAACTTCTGACTTCAACTGTATATTACACATCTGAATGTCACCCTCTTCCCTTGGCATCCCTAGAAGGTCCATAATACAACCCTCACATGGACTGACACACACACCTCACATGGACACAGCTGTGATTGTTTGCCCACCTGGCAAATTCCTGTGTCCTGGAACAAACCAGGTGGCTTTTAATACTCAATATTGTCAAACTGTAGGATCAACCACTTCTACGGTGTACGGTCTGTCCTAGCATAACAGCTAAGAGCCATGTGGCTCCATRCCCCTCACTCAGTAAGAACTCCTAAATACACCACTTKACTACACCAAGCCAAATCAGTCAATGCAATGCTGAGGAGGTCCCTCTTTGTTGAACGAAACAAGTTTCCAAGGTTGGGGTTGCTCTTTAATTTCAATTCTTGAATTTGAATTGGSCACACCTGACAGGAAGCAACATTGGAATTGAATTTGCATTAAAGAAAGTAGAATTAAATTCAATAAATTTATATTCTGCTTCCTTCAATTAAAATCCTGCTTCTTTTGGGGTGTGGCCTACAAATTAAATTCAGAAATMTTGAATTGACACAAACCCTGCAGGGAACGCTAGGCCTAACGATATTGTAGGGTTTACAAGTCCTTGTTCTGTGAAAGACAAAAATATGCTTCATTGTTGTAATTGTATTTTTGTACGAGTGAGTCTGACACAGTGTTGTGAAATAGACGGTGCATCGTTCTCGGTTTGAAGATGTCTCCCTGTACTTGACCACCAACTGATGAGCTTGCCTTTGTTGTGTTGGTTGGCATTGTGGACAATGGCCTCTTTTCTAAGAAGCTGTGACAGTCTATTTTCCTTTCAACTGGCTGAAATTAGATGTGGTTTTCTATCAAAAACAGGAAACCAGACATCTACAAAATAAATCCAGTTTAACGAGACCCAGTTTGGATGTGACGGCACACAATCTGTGCTAAAATTAGGGTGGTTTTCCTCTGCTATGAGAAGGGCCTCCTTGCTGTGATATTAWACTGTGTTGTGTACTGTTTTTGTGTTCACAAAGTTAGATTGAACGGGATCTTAAGCACTTACAAATTTGTACAAACATATTGTACGAATTGGAATTCGCAACTTATCATAAACGGCAGGAGAGGAAAACAAATTGCAGGATGTAACATATTGTGAAAATGTCATTGCGAAAATTTTGGGGGACCAGTTTTCGATAGTGAACACTACTTTCAATACTTCCTGAAATTATACAAAACCTCTGTAGTATCACTTTAACTTCTAAAAGGAATATTAGCACAGGGGTCCAACAAATACAGTATTTCCATTGTGTTTAATTTCTTAGTTTTTKATTTCTTCACCATACACATCAACCTTCACCTCTACAACTTCAAGGGCTAAACTATAGGAGTGTGCCAAACTTCAAGTACATTCCATTGGAGAATGCACTGTACTGGTATTACTATTATTTGTTCATTCAAATGTGACCTTAGCATCAAGATAAGGGCTCAATTCCATTACAATTTAGTAAACTGAAATTCCAATTTCCCTAAATGCTTCTTACTGAGAAAAATGTGGAATTGGTGTTTGTTTACTTCCGGAGTTGATTGAATTGAAATGGAATTGCCCCAACCCTGCAAGATACTGTGGGTTGTAAAGCCTTCAACAAGCCTGACTTGTGAATGAAGGCTTCCAACGATTTAAGAAGAAAACCATACAAGAACAAGCTGATGTAGTTTTCCAACCTGTGTGTTTGCAAATGTGTTACAGTATTGATGTCACTAACCAGTAGCCTAAACAGTCAACTGTGGTTCAAATCAAAGTGTATTGGTTGTGTACACATATTTGCAGGTGTTATAGTAGGTGCAGCGAAATGCTTATGTTACTAGCTCCAACAGTGCAGTAGAATGTCTGAACGTCAATGATGTTCAATTATTATTTCACTCAACTGACAACTAAACCAATACTGCTATTTAACATGAGAAAAATCTGTATGGTGAATTATTTTGTCAATAAAAGCTATGTATGACTTGCCTGGTTAAATAAAAAATACAAATAAAATGTTCATATTGTTACAAGTCAGAGTCATATTCTTACAAGAAGCGTTTACAAACCTACATATAACYACCATTTTCATATAAAAGGAGAGTCTTAAAATAGTCAATGAACAGATGCATATTCTCTGGCAACAGATTAAGAACACGAACACTCACAAAAAACAGCAACATTTTTTGTCTTTTGATTTTCAGAAAGCGGAGAACCACACCAGAGTTCTAGAAGAACAGTACAATGACCTAAAAGCCATAAAAGTAATCTTCACACATGCAGACAGACTGGAGGAGACCATACAGCAGCAGTAGGCTTTGCTTTTTAAACATCTTTCCTCAGGATGTGCTGTTGTAGCTTGGTCTCAGATGGTGCTGTGTGGCTTTGAGTCTGGATCAGTGACCTGTTGGGTTGCGCTTTGGGTCTGTAGCTGCGGTCTGGTCTTCTACATGTAGGTCTGGATGAGTGACCTGGGGGTCTGGTGCTCTACGTGTCAGTTCTTGCTGCTCTCCCAGAAAGGATGCTGGACATCTGCTGGTCAGACAGGGCCTCCTGCTGGGACAGCTCCATGGCCTGACTGAGGTAGGCAGCCAGGATGTGCTTGCACTGACACAGGAGGAGGAATGTTAGAGGGGGGGGGGGTGAGTGAGTGAGAGAGAATAAACCCTGATGAAGGCAGCTTAGTAAATCTATTGGATTGGAGCCATGAGAGTATGCAGCTTTTCTTTTGTGTGTGTTCAGGCAAGTTTGCAGAGATGCTTAAAAATTATGATTAATATACAGGTAACTGCCAAAATACTTTCTATCCCATTCACTTCAGTAAATGYGATAGAAAGTACATTGAAAGTAGGTTCTTCCACACAGGTGTGGTTCCTGAGTTAATTAAGCAATAACATCCCATCATGCTWAGGTTCATGTATAAAATGCCCAGTTGCCCATTATTTTGGCTAACCATGGCTYGAAGAAAAGATCTCAGAGACTTTYAAAGTGGGGTCTCAAAGGAGCATAGGGGGTTTAAAAGGTGTGTGTGTCAGTCTCAAGTCACCAGAGATCAACCCAATTGAACACATGTGGGAGATTCTGGAGCAGSCCTGAGACAGTGTTTTCCACCACCAACAAAACAGAATGGTGTCCCATTCCTCCAATAGAGTTCCAGACACTTGTAGAATCTGTGCCAAGGCGCATTGAAGCTGTTCTGGCAGCTCATGGTGAGCCAATGCCCTGTTAAGTCACTATGTTGGCGATTCCTTTATTTTGACAGTTACCTGTATGTATGACTTAAAAAAACGTATAGTTATTACATTTATAAAAAATGAATAACACTTCTACAATGAGTATTTGTCATACCAATGTAATAAAGGTAGGCAMAATGTATTATATTCCCCAAAAACATTGGGCAGAAATAAGCTCAGGGAGACTTCTCAGAGTAACAGTACAGTACAGTACAGTGGTCTCCTGCTGGGTACAGTACAGTGTCTCCTGCTGGGCTGTGGACCTAGAGCAGGGTCATGGTTTGTAGACTGTCCAGGCAATAGGCTCCATGCGAAACCCCCAGTGGAGACTGTGGCCCTGCCAATGGTCTGCCCTAACTAACCCATGACGGGGTCGCAATGACGATGACAGGTTCTGCAGTGCCCTTAAAACAACACAGACAGCTCTGGCTATATGTGGGAGAGAGMGGGAGTAGTGTTGTCAACCTCACTGTGAAGTATGGATAGATTCTGTATTCAGGGYAATATTCAGAGGCAGCTGAGAGTTTATGGGACTTCAGGGACTTTTTGGCTTTGTGCTCCTGAGAGTCAAACGGGATGAACATGTTTAAATGAGATGCAAAAAACAAACACTAGTGCCAGGGTCTTGCTAATAATGAACTGCTATACAGATCAACATGTGACTGCCTTCTGGGGGGGAAACCCTGAATGGTGGAATTCCACATCTTGTCTTGCTCAGTTATGCATGACTAGAACAGGTGGTGTGTGTGTCTGTGGTTCGTGTGTGTGTAGGTTTTGTCTAATGTCTTTGTAGTTTATGGCTGTGTGCTCTATTAATTATTAAAACATGGATTATGTCTTTGTGTTCACCAGCAGGCTCTCGTTCCTCCTGAGCACAGTGTAGGCGAAGGCTGGGCAGGAGCAGTAGTGACAGGAGGTGTAGCAGGTGTACAGCAGCCCTGACCCTCCAATCACCTTCAACAAAACAAACATGGACACTGTCAAAAACCACAGGTAGAAAGTCAAAGGAAGAGCTGGCCAAAACCACAGTTGTTCTAGAGAGTGGATTAATGGAGAAAAAAAATTGGTCACAGAAAGACTCTTTAAAACATATCACWGTGTTGTAGGAGAAGAGCGAGAATGTCTTGTCTCTAGCAAGTACTTAAACAAACCTATCAAACAATGATGTGAATTCTGTTTGTACTGATACTGCATTCGCCTGCCACAGCTTGAGTCAATTCCACACATGTTCACAACAGCTGAGGAGCACTGTAGACAGTAGAGCAGGGTGAGGAATGAGGTGAAACAAGCTCCTGACTTCATCTCAACCATCCCTGAGCTCCTCCAACACATCCTGACACAMCCCACTAACCTTGGGGCCTGTTCAGGAGGATGTTACGTTACAGAACATTAAGATAAAAATGTATGGTGTAGAACAGATATGATTGTCTGTCAGATATAATATGGAATTGTGTCAGTTCTATTCATTCTATTTTTAGAATATAATTATATTTCATTCTATTCTATTTCTATTCTCAACGTTCACAATATCACTGAATAAACCCCTGGCATCTGGAAAAGGGATTGTGTCACCTATGGCCCCATGCAAACATTTAAAAAATGTATAGTTCCCTTTCTTCCTTGCATATTTCACTGATCTGACAGAACTAGGATGGAGAAAGAAAGGTTGTCTTRACCTATCCAATCATTTCAGATCAGCATTCCAACTTAAGGAAGGAAGGAGAGGAAGTATGCATTTTTTATGAATCCAAATGTTAAACATGTATTGGGTTTGAAAGTGGAAGACAATAATTCCATGGAGCTAGACAAGTGGCTCCAAATATTGCATATAGGCTACTCCAACACCGTAGCTGTAAAGTCTGGCACTCAAGATAGGGGTAGACATACTTTGTGCCAGACTCTCAGCTTCAGCCCCATTCTGAAGATGACGCATAAGGGCATTAATTCAGAGGATTACTCAGCCTCGTCACCACAACTAATGACTCTCAACATGACAGAAACAGGCTCCATTATTCCCCAGCCGAGACAAATTCACAGCTATGTAGTCCCTCTAAATTACCTTCTCAGTGATCTACAAAATAAAACACATCATTTGTAGAAAAGTGACGCTTCATTATAAATGAGTAACTCTTCAGGGAATATTACAATGAGTCGATTTAAAAAAGTGACAAAAGCAGAGTTGTGAGACTGTGAGCCACCCGGCTGAGGGTACTGGAGGGAGACTGTAACCTAGGGTGTGTACTCATTCACTTCCCCTCAAGGATTTAAGAACATTAAATTGGCATAAGAATACCAAAATGGTAGACACTCTATCTGCACACCAACTCAATGATTTTTTAAATACACTAGTTGAGGGGGAGTGAACCTGCGCACACTTCAGGGAGAGGGGAAGAACGGAAAATTGGCTCAATATATGGCGGATTGGCCATAGAAATATAATCTATTGTATTTCTATGGGACCGGCCTAAGCCAATCAGTGATGCTGAAGCCTCTAAAGCATTAGTCATTGAAAACCAGCTCACATTTGGGTCTTTTTTGTCCTCTGCTTGCATTTCAGAATGTGTCTCCACTTCTGAGCTCTGGCCACAAAGCAAACTTGGTAGGCCCAACACAAAACCACACTTAAACGCTCCCTGGTATTCTCCTTCCACTGTTTGGCAGCTGTTTAAGCTATCCTAGCAGGGGAATCCACAGTCAGCTAGACTGTAAATCAAGAAGCGTTACATACTCTTCAATCTCAGTAAATGAAACATGAGCTCCAGCGTGGACTGGAGTTGGCTTCTCCATTTTTATGGTAGGAATGCCAGGTTCACGCGGGACTACTTAGAGGGAAGCCGTCATGTGCCAGAGTGCTCCGAAGTTTGGAGGGACGGCTCTGTCATCAGTTCGTCACTGCCAGACCCAGTTTCAGTTGCAGCCCGTCAGGGAAGACTATAGAGAACTGCCATGGTTTGTGGGAAGTCACGACAGGCACAGGGCTGATGATTCATCTTACTCAAGGCTTCAGACTGCATCATAACTAGGGTTGCACATTTTGGGGATTATTCAGAGGTGGAAACTTTACGTGGGAATTAACGGGAATATATGGGAATTAACAGAAATATATGCAAATTAATATAATTTAAATGTAGATGTTTGCATTGGATATATTTACCATATCATATGGAGACAGAAACATAAACCTTTTACCTTATCATAAGTAGACATAATTGCAAATGATTAAATCCTTCCAATATAAATACAAATTGAACTTTAATTAAATGAGTTGACTCTTCACATGGGATGATTTCACTGAACAACAAAAAGGGAATATTGAATGATCCCCAATGATCCTTCGCATCTCCCAAAAACGTTTAACATACATCTGTAAAATTATTGTCTAGAAACTAAAGCTTTGGTTGTCTTCCTCTCAGGCTTCCATGTCTTCTCCCTGGACCTCCTCAATGTCCACCTCTTGAACATCAGACTCATCAKTTTCCAACCCTGTTGAGGATGGCTCGTTGTCAGGCCACCAATTTTTCAACCCTTGTATTGGTCAGCCTGTTGCATGCTTTGGTGTGTGTTCTCAAACAAGGACCAGTTGCGCTCTGAGGCGGCTGATGTTGGTGGGATTTGGAGGATAATGGAGGCAACAGGGGAAAGAGCCTGCATCCACAAAGTCCCTTCCACCAGGTGGCTGATGAGATATGTTGGCACGACTGCCATATTGCATCTCCATCCCAAAGCCCTTGCTTGGAAGTGTACTTCGCCAGACTGCCAAGAACCTTGCCCTCATCCAGGCCAAGGTGGCGAGACACGGTAGTGATGATACCATAGGCCTTGTTGATCTCTGCACCAGACAGGATGCTCTTYKRAGCATARMTGGGGTCCAACATGTACGCTGCAGCGTGTATGGGCTTCAGGCAGAAGTCTTCACGCTTTTTGATGTATTTCAGAACTGCAGATTCCTATGCWTGGAGCAACAGTGAAGTGGGCAGGGCAGTACGGATTTCTTCTCTTACATCTGCAAGCAGAGTCTGAACATCAGACAGGATGGCATTGTCTCCCTCGATCCGTGCAATGGCTACTGCTATAGGTTTCAGGAGTTTCAGGCAGCTTACCACTCTCTCCCAAAATACATCATCCAGAAGGATCCTCTTTATGGTGCTGTCCATATTGGCAGACTGTGATATGGCCATTTCTTGGAGACTCCTTTCCCTCCAGGAGACTGTCAAACATGATGACAACACCACCCCAACGGGTGTTGCTGGGCAGCTTCAATGTGGTGCTCTTATTCTTCTCACTTTGCTTGGTGYGGTAGATTGCTGCTATAACTTGATGATCCTTCACATACCTAAATATTTCCTTGACTCTCTTGTAGAGTGTATCCATTGTTTTCAGTGCCATGATGTCCTTGAGGAGCAGATTCAATGCATGAGCAGCACAGCCAATGGGTGTGATGTGAYGGTAGGACTCCTCCACTTTAGACCAAGCAGCCTTCATGTTTGCAGCATTGTCTGTCACRAYTGCAAATACCTTCTGTGGTCCAACATATGATTTGGCACAGTATTTGCAAATGTGCACAGCTTTTCCTTCTACATTAGCTGCAGTGAAATGTCTCCACACATCAGATAGTGCCTGTGGCATTTTCCTGTAAAGATTAGAAAGAAAATTGTAAAAAAAAAATAATAAGAATTCCATGTACAGATAAATAGTTAAGCAGTTAGATAACTCCTTTGTAAGATAAATGTTTTAAAATTAAACATGTATGGAAACAGGTGAATTAACACTCCTCAGTTAGCAGGCTCAAGCAAGCTATAACCCACATGTTAGCAAAAACTAACAAGCAAAAATTGTTAACAAGTTAGAAATTATTTAAACACACCTTGCTGTAGTCTAATATTGACTAGTTAAGAAAAAATCATGTATGTCATGTAAAATATATTCACCCCACCCAGTATTGTAATCAAAACTTACCAGAAAGCATGTAGTCCTTGGCTCAGACATGTAGTAGTGTGGGCTCAATAGCATCTCATTAGTGTGCAAGGTCTTGAGAATCAGCTGTACATGTGATGGAAGAGTGCACTGCACATGTGATGGAAGAATGCACTCTGCATGCAGAGGGTTGCAATTCCATCGAATTGGGGATAGTTTAACCAAAATATGCCACAAGACCTAGAATTGCCTTGTGTATCCCACAAAAAAAAGGTTCACTGTTATAAAGCTAACCTTTTTGATGAATTTAAGCAAAATTCCCCAAATTCCCGGGCTTCACTTCCCGATGAAAATTTCTGGGAAAATTCTGGAAATTTACCGGAAATCATATCAAATTTTATTAGTCACATGCGCCGAATACAACAAACCTTACAGTGAAATGCTTACTTACGACCCKCTAACCAACAATGCATTTAAAAAAAATACTGATAAGAATAAGAAATAAAAGTACAAGTAATTTAAGAGTAGCAGTAAAATAACAATAGTGGGACTATATACCGGGGGGTACCGGTACAGAGTCAATGTGCGGGGGCACCGGTTAGTTAAGGAAAGTTTCCGACCCTTTGCAACCCTAATCATAACTCTGGATTATTTGTCTAGATTTATCATAAAGGGGTGAAACAGTGTTTCCCCTATATTTATTTAGTAGTGGTGGACCGCCACTCCAAAAAAATATACTGTATATAAAAAAAWAAAACATTTTCTGGATGGTAAAACYTTTTCAGTGTAAACTTAAAAGACTCAAACCAGATATAAAGTATGTAGAAAATACAGTACCAATCAAAAKATTTGGACACACCTACTCTTTCAAGGGTTTTTCTTTATTTTGACTATTTTCTACATTGTAGAATAATAGTGAAGACATCAAAACTATGAAATAACAAATGGAATCATGTAGTAACCAAATAAGTGTTAAACAATAATCYAAATATATTTGAGATTCTTCAAWGTAGACACCCTTTGCCTTGATGACAGCTTTGCACACTCTTGGCATTCTCTCAACCAGCTTCATGAGGTATTCCCCTGGAATGCATTTCAATTAACAGGTGTGCCTTGTTAAAAGTTCATTTGTGGAACTTCTTTCCTTCTTAATGTGTTTGAGCCAATCAGTTATGTTGTGACAAGGTAGGGGTGGTATACAGAAGATAGCCCTATTTGGTAAAAGACCAAGTCCATATTATGGCAAGAACAGCTCAAATAAGCAGAGAAACCACAGTCCATCCTTACTTTAAGACATGAAGGTCGTTCAATGCGGAAAATTTCAAGAACTTTMAARGTTTTTCAAGTMRAGTCGCAAAAACCATCAAGCGTAATGATGAAACTGGCTCTCATGAGGACTGCAAAAGGGAAAGAAAGACCAAGAGTTACCTCTGCTGCAGAGGATACGTTCATTAGAGTTACCAGCCTCAGAAATTGCAGCCCAAATTAATGCTTCACAGAGCACAGATAAATGCTTCACACACTTTCCTCATGTCTGCAAATTTATTACAAATAAAATATCACATTTACATGAGTATTCAGACTCTTTACGCAATACTTTGTTGAAGCACCTTTGGCAGTGATTACAGCCTTGAGTCTTTTTGGYTATGACTCTACAAGCTTGGCAKTTTCTCTRATTCTTCTCTGAAGATCCTCTCAAGCTCTGTCAGGTTGGATGGGGATCGACGCTGCACAACTATTTTCAGGTCTCTCCAGAGATGTTCAATCAGACTCAAGTCCGTGCTCTGGCTGGACCACTCAAGGACATTCAGAGACTTGTCCTGAAGCCACTACTGCGTTGACTTAGCTGTGTGCTTAGAGTCGTTGTCCTTTTGCAAGGTGAACCTTCGCCCCAATCTGAGGTCCTGAGTGCTCTGGAGCAGGTTTTCATCAAGGATCTCTCTGTACTTTGCTCCGTTCATCTTTCCCTCGATCCTGACTAGTCTCCCAGACCCTGCCGCTAAAAAACATCCCCACAGCATGATGCTGCCACCACCATGCTTCACCGTAGGGATGGTGCCAGGTTTCCTCCAGACGTGATGCTTTGCATTCAGGCCAAAGAGTTCAATCTTGGTTTCATCAGACCAGAGATTCTTGTTTCTCATGGTCTGAGAGTCCTTTAGGTGCCTTTTGGCAAACTCCAAGTGAACTGTCATGTGCCTTTTACTGAGGAGTGGSTTCCATCTGGCCACTCTAACCATAAAGGCCTGATTGGTGGAGTGRTGCAGAGATGGTTGTCCTTCTGGAAGCTTCTCCCATCTCCACAGAGGAACTCAAGAGCTCTGTCAGAGTAACCATTTGGTTCTTGGTCACCTCCCTGACCAACACCCTTCACCCACGATTGCTCAGTTTGGACGGGCGGCCAGCTCTAGGAAGTCTTGGTGGTTCCAAACTTTTTCCATTTAAGAATGATGGTGGCCACTGTGTTCTTGGGGATTTTCAATGCTGCAGAAATGTTTTGGTACCATTTCCCAGATCTGTGCCTCGACACAATCCTGTCTCGGAGCTCTACGGACAATTCCTTCAACCTCATGGCTTGGTTTTTGCTCTGACATGCTGTCAACTGTGGGAGCTTATATAGTCAGGTGTGTGCCTTTCCAAATCATGTCCAATCAATTGAATTTACCARAGGTGGACTRCAATCAAGTTGTAGAAACATCTCAAGGATGGTCAARSGAAACAGGATGCACTTGAGCTCAATTTCGAGTCTCATAGCAAAGGGTCTGAATACTAATGTAAATAAGGTATTTCTGTTTTTATTTTTGATAAATTTGCAACATTTTCTAAAAACCTGTTTTTGTTGTGTCATTAATGGGGTATTGTCTGTAGATTGAGAAGGGGGAAAAAAGTATTTAATAKATTTTTGAATAACGCTAAAGCGTAACAAAATGTGGAAAAAGTAAAGGGGTCTGAATACTTTCCGAACGCACTGTATATTGCTATTCTGCCTTAAACTTTACCCTGGTCTGATTCTCTGTGCCCTGTCACAACAAACTGAGCGAACCAAATATTCTCATGGAAAAGGTCACCTGAATTTATGATTGAGTCAATGTGGCAAACAGACAGTATCAACCTATGAGCACACTCTTAGAAAAAAGGGTTCCAAAACGGTTCTTTGGGTGTCCCCATAGGAGAACTGTTTTTGGTTCTAGGTAGAACCCTTTTTGGTTCCAGGTAGAACCCTTTTGGTTTCCATGTAGAACCCTTTTGGTTTCCATGTAGAACCCTTTTGGTTTCCATGTAGAACTCTCTGTGTAAAGGGTTCTGCATAGAACTCAGAAGGGTTCTCCTATGGGGACAGCCAAAGAACKCTTTTTAGATTATAGATAAGAGTGCAGGGACAGGCCAGTGTATTCATTAGTTTCACACCAGACACACACAGCCCAGAGCTACAAAGTAGACCTACGTCCAGAAAAAGGGGGTATAAACTAAGCTCTTCAGACTGAGTTTATTTATCTAGGTGTTATTGCAAGTCAAGCCTCTTCTCAGAAGTGACGTCCAACTGGCTGTGTCATGATTCTGGTCAGTAAAAACCTGACGTTTGAAGTTTCTCTGACATCATAAAAGCTTTGAGCTGCTGGATAAAAATAGAGGCGTGGGTTGGTGGGATCAGTGGCCAGACGCCTTCACAATGTTGCAGAGTGAGTTACCCCAAATCAAGGATCATCAACTTTTCTTGAYCGGACGGTCGGGGGGCTGGAACATAATTACAAATAATTGGCAAATTGACCGCAAGAAGCCCAAAAACACACACTTTCTTTATAAAACAATATACACTTATACAATATACCCTGGTTAAATTTCTAGTGTTGTCAAATGGAAGAAAAACAGGATGCAGGTGCCATGGCAATCCTCCAACACCAGCATTGRGACACTTGGGCAGTTGCCTCAGGTTCCCTTGTTGGATTTCCCATTATAATTGACATGTTGACTGAAATCCCCTGTAGATCAATAAAGTTAAATTKAATTCAGGGAAGAACACAATATTTCCTCCTGGCTAAGAACTCAGGGGAGGAGAGAAACAAAAGGTCCTCGACTACTGAATCAAAGTAAATCTTTACTCTCAACTCCCCAAATATGGTCTACCCTCCCCTCCCTGACCCAAAACAAGGCAACTTAACCTGGTCTGGTTCAAGTTATCCCAATCACACTTACTGTACGGATATGTATCAACACTTCTGAATTAACTATTTTTCTCTGCAGACAGACAGTTCCAGGGATGGATAGAAAACAATAGCTAGGTGACAATTGCACTCAAATCACGATCTCCTTAAAGATTAGTGGTCAAAAAGTAAAAGACAAGAGGAGAGAAAGTAATCTAATCTAAGAGGAACGACATAGCTAGCTAGCATCTCTTGATTTTGGGGGTTTGTTTTTATATAACAATAAAGCCACGGAAATGAGTTACTCCAAAAATATGGGAAGATAGCACAGCTCACTGAAGGCAGCTGCCCACWAAATCTTACTCAGACATCTCCTCAGAACACCCACCCAGAGCAAATAAAACTGTCACAGTGTCAAAGGACCCCATTCGACACTTGTATATTTAAAGAGTAAATAGTATTGCAAATGGAGCAACCACACTACATGAATATGGGAAGAGTGCGATATTGGAAGACTTATCWACTTGTTTCTGCATAGGCTTTCCAACACTGTTTTTTCACTCACAGATGTTTTAGGAGAAACCGTAATAACTTTCTATGGAAATGTAGAACTGAATTTGTGCCCGGAARCACATCATGTTATAGCCTAAACATTTCCAATAAACACKACCTAATTTCACCACAGAAGTCACCAAAAACTTGAGGAGAAGGGGAAWAAACAATTAAGGAATTTATTCCAAAGAAACAGAAACCACTGTCTGTTTTTAGCCTCATTGTGTTTTTTCTGTCCCATATCATTAAAGCTGTCAAAGGCGTTTACAGGAAACTTGGGTCACAATGACCATAACTGAACTGCACTGACTGGACTGGACAGGCCCTGCTATGATGCAAGAGGACATGGCCTACAGGGACTCTGGGACTGGCTATGGATTAGGTGGTTTTCCATGAGTACAGCAGTAATTAATCAGTCCTTATGTGAGGTTCTGGCATTGGTGTCAAGTGTTGGGAAGATAATAGCTTCTCATTAGGGTGTCTATAGTATACAAGAGGGTCAAAATGCTCAAGACTTAGCTGTACATTTTCCTTTCATCGCTCTTTTGTGTGAATCATGGTCGATTGATTATCAAATGTTTCACTAGGTGGTTTATTGGGAAAGTGAGTACTCTAGTGCAAAGTGGGTAGCAGATGTTCACCTGATAAGCTCTCCGTCCACTGGGGGATGAGACACAGGTGACAGAGCGCTGGTCCACCAGGTCCAAGGCCTGGAGGGCACAGGAGCCAAACACAAACCTCAGCCTGGGAGAGAGACAGGGATAGGGGACAGGCATGGAGAGAGACCCATATTAAGGCTAGCCCTCAACGTAATGTAAAAGTACTTTTAATGGAGATATAATGCATATAAACAACAACGCAGCAATGGATATAAACAAACACCTGAGAGACAGAGRGACAGACATTAAGCCTGATAGCATCATTCCTAACACACTCAGCCAATTAGCCAGTGAAAAGCAGGTAACGAAGGAATGAAGAGGTGCTACACCAAAAAAATCACCCTTCAAGAATAACATCATACAGGACAGGATGTGGCTGTGACACAGCCACAGCACCCACTATATCTGGAAATTCTCACCAACCAACCAAGAGGGGAGGGCCCTGCTATCTGGGTGACGGCATCTCCATCCCACTGTGGAAAGCACATGCCATAAAAGGCCACCCCCTCTCCCACATAACTGGTTTCCCCAATAAAGCAAATAATCCCCAGGTAAAAATAAAGGTAAAAGGTAATACTCACGCAATAAGCAGGTCATCAGGAACTGCAAAGAAAACACAAAAAAACAGTGATGGGGTTAGAATAATTCCCTCATTTGGTTTTAAATAGGCTTTAATCTAGGATTTATTGGTAAATAATTCCTCAGAGACATAGCTTAATGAAAAATTAATTTGCAATTTCCTTTCCTTAGTTCTCATGAAGACAGTAATGGATGAGTACTGTAGTAAGGGAGGAGTTGGCTGGCTGGGCTTCTGYAGGAAATAAGGGCTTGACCTCGTTGAAGAAGCGTGTAGCTACTGCAGCTTGCAGTACGGTTTTGGAAACATAAGGAACGAGAAATAATAATAAATAATTTTCTGAAAACTAAAAGGTTACATTACTACACACCTTTATAGGGTCAGGGTTAGTGTTTCCACACGGCCATATCTCCATGTTACAGCACMTTTTTACAGAAGACAGGTGGCCACCTGTGCTAAATAGCTATCTAGCGTGCGCCGAACCTGTGTGTTTGTGTAACTGGGGAGGAAGTGTAGTTCGTCAACTGGAGGCTAACACAGACTATGGCTCTGTGTAAAACTGRTACAGTTTATCTTTTTTATTTTAAATATTCTTTCTCGCTGATATGAACGATAAGGGGCATATCAGCCTACGTTTCGAAAACCGTTTCGCAAGCGATGATTATTTAAGTTTCTAAACGTTAAAACACAGCGTCGGAATTGTAGTTCACAAGCAGCCAATCGTGGGCGAAGCTAACCACTGAAAACCCTATGGATAAGAAGCAGTGGCGGTCGGTGCCGTTTAATATTTTTTTTAATGAGCATGGTCTTTTCTATTACAGCATATCGGATGACTGTCATTCATATTCCATTCACCCAGCTCAATGTAACAATAGATTTTGGATACTCGAATTTTCCCTATACCGCCATCATGTGGTTGCTACAACCTAGCCTATGAATAAAAGTTTACAACGTAGGTGCGTGCACAGGTTGAGAGAATTTTGAATAATCAAGGTGACAGACATTGACACATTAAAAATGTTTTTACCTTTATTTATACAGGTTTTTCTCATTGAGATAAAAATCTATTTTTCAAGAGAGACCTGGTCCAACAGCAGCAGGGGGAACAAAGTTTCAGACAAAACAACTTACATACACTAACACAACATTGAACAAAACTATAGACAAACATACAGTACAACAATTACATATTASGTAAAGAAACACAAATGGCATGACTGAAAAACAGCTGTCCTAAAGACAATTACACATCTATGATATTTACATTGGCCGAGTGTTTAAACTCCACCAATGTGACTAGATCATCACARTTTTTAATGTTCAGGAGAGAATTCCAGGACCACAGAGCTGAGTAACTAAAACTATTTCTACCATGACCTGTTCTAATTTTTGGTAGGCGGGGGTCTAGATCATCAGGGCCAGGGGATTTCTTTCTATCAATATCTTTCAGGGCTTTAAGCACTTCTGAAACAGAGAAGGATAAGAAGGAGAACCTGGCGAAGGAGTGCACWGGGGGCTCATTTATACCTTTAACCTTTTCAAATAAACTGCCTGCATCAAGAAAATGCTGATGTAAGGCTTTCAGAATAGAGGTTCTCTCAGTTACAATCTGTGTGTCTACCAATAATTGTTTGGGAAGCTGTGCATCTTTTTTGCACTCCAAACCATTCACTACTTGCCAAAATTTGGAAGGATTATTTAAATTATCCGAAGTAGATTTAAGGTAGTGGTCTGCTTTCAGTTTTCGGGTCATAGCCACACCCAGATTTCGAAGATGTTTAAAAGCCATCCAATCATCCGCCAAACCAGACCATCTTGCTTTAGCCCACATAGTATTTCGTTCCCTTATGATTTTAGTAAGTTCCTCAGTAAACCAAGGGTTCTCTCTGCCCTTAATCCTGAATTTTTTWAAAGYGGGCATGSCTATTGCATACATCCTGGAATGCGTTGTGGAAGTAAGAAAAGGCTAATTCAACATCTGGGATTAATTCTATTCTATTCCATTCAATGCTAAATACATATTTTCGTAATGACACTTGGAGATCGCTTAGATATTTTACCATCTCTCACACAGGCAATAGCAAAGTGATCACTTATGTAATTTGCAAAAATACCAGAAGCATTAAATCGATGAGGAGTATTGGTTAAGAACAAATCAATCAAAGAGGATTTCAGAGGATACTATATATTCAATTTAGTTACACTGTTGACAATCTGAGTGAGATTATAGGTATTGCATAGAATTTTGAGTTGATCAGAGCTAGATGATAACCAATCCTGACTCAGATCACCCATCAAGACAAACTCTTGCACACTCTTGTCTGTATCTAGCTGATCAGGGGTGTAATCATTAGTCCAACAGTTGGACAAATTGTCTAWTGGACAAAATTCAGATATGTTTATCCCCATTTCGTTCCATTTGCTTCCGTTTAAGAAACGTTTTTCAGCAGAATACACCCCTGATCACACACAAACACAATTTACTTTCATAGCAGCCACATACAAACAGCATGACCCCTTTGATCGTTGCATAATTCCTTCTCACATCTATGCACTCTCCTCCTCTCACCTTTTCCCTTTGCTTGTGGACTTAAGTGCACAACACATCAGCTGTCTGTGACCATGTGAAAAAACTTTGCAAGCCAAACCTTAATATCATAACTGCAACACACAGCCTACATCATTGTCACTCTATTAACATCATAGTCAKCATCGCTAATACAACTAATGTGTTACTAAACCCACTACAATCATGCAGTACAGTGTACAGCAAGCAGTTTAGCAGTTACACCGGCGGGCTCCGGTGGCAATAAATAAATCAAATAAAAACGTACCTTGACTTGAATGTGTTCCAGGGTTGGATAGCCATAGCCAGCTAGCTAACATAGCAGCCCTCTCTGTTTGAGCTTGGTGTTTCAGTAGGCTAAACTAACTAGCTGCAGTCACTAGCGAAGTAAATTTAAAAAAATGAAATATAGCTCTTGCATCTCTTTCATTTTTGAAGAAATTAATTTGTTCAAAACTGTTCAACTATTGTCTTTCTCTCTCTTTGAGTAAACTACTCACCACCTGTTATGCACCGCAGTGCTAGCTAGCACTGCTTATGCTTTCAGTATGAAAGCTTATGCTTTCAGTATGAAAGCTTATGCTTTCAGTACAAGATTAATTCTTTGATCCTTTGATTTGGTGGACAACATGTCAGTTCATGCTGCAAGAGCTCTGATAGATTGGAGGATGTCCTCCAGAAGTTGTCATAATTATTGTGTCTATGGAAGGGGGTGTAAACCACGAGCCTCCTAGGTTTTGTATTGAAGTCAATGTTCCCAGAGGAGGACAGAAGCTAGCTGTCCTTCGGCTACACCATGGCACTACCCTACAGAGTGCGGTTGAGGCTACTGAAGACCTTCATTGCAAAACAGTGTGTTTTAATAAATTATTTGGTGACATGTGAACATATTTTCATTGCAAAACAGTGTGTTTTAATAAATTATTTGGTGACATGTGAACATATTTTCATTGCAAAACAGTGTGTTTTAATAAATTATTTGGTGACATGTGAACATATTTAGCATAGTTTATCTAAATAATAACTGTAATAATACTACATACTTAATGAGTATATAGTTCATTTTAGTATACTGTAAACAAATGGTATCCTTTCAGTTGAGCGTACTTGCGTCTTTCTACCGGAAGTTGATGCTGTTGTATGCAACCTCTTTGCTAGCTTGTTAGCACAACAAACTACTAACTAGACTTCGGGTGTGTTTGTATTTTCAATCTGGAGTGCTAGAGTGTGCTCTGGGCGTTCGTAAATTTAAGGCGTTGTCAGATTGTCCGTTTGTAAATTCGGGGCATTCAGAGCGCACACTGGACGCTCTGGTCGAGGAGTAGGGTTAATCCGAGCGTTCTGACCTCACAACGGCATTCAAGCACCAAGCTAACTTGCTAGCTACTTCTAGACACAAATGAGAGAACACCTCACTCTGACTATTTTACTCGCCCTAGCAGAGCTGGTTAGGCAGTTTTCATGTTATCCAGAGCGTTGGTGGCTAACTGTGCTGCTGGCAACAATTGAATTATGTTTTTTTGCTGACTTTTACTGACAAAGGCCACATTCAACGGGTGTTGAGCGTTCGTAAATGCACTGGTTATTCTATGCTCTGCCTGGCACAGTCAGACGAGAGGGCTCTGAAATCAGAGTAGATAGTCAGAGCGAATTTACAAATGCACCTGAACGACTATACCACTTAGCTAAGCTATGAATGAAGTGAATAATCAAGTCAATAAACGTTGGATAGTTAGTTAGGTAGCATAAACTAAATACTGGCAAGGTCGATGTATTAGTAGCCTACTAACGGTACAGTAGTTAGCTAACATACCTGGTACATACTGCTGTAAAGATATGCTATGCGGTTCGTAAGGATAGCGTAGCTAACAAATTGTCAGCCAACATAACGTGCAACTTATTAGAAAAGTCATTACGTTGCTCATTATTTTCATAACATTTGTCATAATTAGTTAAAGCAGCAAATTTGAATCCGTTCTTGTCGAACTTTTGCTGCCAATTTTTTCGCCATTTTCTTCAAATCTGAAAATGTTGTGAAGCCACGCTCATTTTCTGAGGAATTGCATTATGGGCCATAGAAGCACAGAAATAGTGTCCATTGCTTGTATACCTCGTATTTTGGCGAATGTAGTACGGAGCGGCCTTCTGGTCAGACTTTGGAAGCGCGCACACCACCCACAGCTTCCGAGTATATTACTCGTTAATGTCCAGTCTCTAGATAACAAGGTAGACGAAATTAGGGCAAGGGTTGCTTTCAAGAGTGACATCAGAAATTGTAACATACTCTTGTAGTACCCGGGCTGATTGTAGTACCCGGGCTGGCAAAACACTGGATCACTGCTACTCTAACTTCTGCGATGCATACAAGGCCCTCCCCCGCCCTCCCTTCGGCAAATCTGACCACGACTCCATTTTGGTCCCCTGCTATAGGCAGAAACTCAATCAGGATGTACCCGTGACAAGGTCTATTCAACGCTGGTCTGACCAATCGGAATCCACGCTTCAAGATTGTTTTGATCACGCGGATTGGGACATGTAGCCTGTAATGTAGATTTATACGCTTATTTGGTAAGTGAGTTTATAAGGAAGTGCATAGGAGATGTTGTACCCACTGTGACTATTAAAACCTACCCTAACCAGAAACCGTGGATAAAGAAACCGTGGATAATATGGACGAATACAAACAGTGTAGTTTTTCCCTCCTCAAGGCAATCAAACAAGTGAAATGTCAGTATAGGGACAAAGTGGAGACGCAATTCAACGGCTCAGACACGAGACGTATGTGGCAGGTTCTACAGACAATCACGGACTACAAAAAGAAAACCAGCCACGTTACGGACACCGACGTCTTGCTTCCAGACAAACTAAACACCTTCTTTTTCCCGCTTTGAGGATAATATAGTGCCACCGATGCGGCCCTCTACCAAGGACTNGACACCGACGTCTTGCTTCCAGACAAACTAAACACCTTCTTTTTCCCGCTTTGAGGATAATATAGTGCCACCGATGCGGCCCTCTACCAAGGACTGTGGGCTCTCTTTGTCAGTGGCCGACGTGAGTAAGACATTTAAATGTGTTGACCCTCGCAAGGCTGCCGGCCCAGACGGCATCCCTAGCCGCATCCTCAGAGCATGTGCAGACCAGCTGGCTGGTGTGTTTACGGACATATTCAATCTCTCCCTATCCCAGTCTGCTGTCCCCACATYCTTCAAGATGGCCAACATTGTTCCTGTACTCAAGAAGGCAAAGGTAACTGAACTAAATGACTATCGCCCCGTAGCATTCACTTCTGTCATCATGAAGTGCTTTGAGAGACTAGTCAAGGATCATATCACCTCCACCTTACCTGTCACCCTAGACCCACTGCAATTTCCATACCACCACTATAGGTCCACAGACAATGCAATCACTATTACACTGCCCTATCCCATGTAAGAATGTTGTTCATTGACTACAGCTCAGCATTCAACACCATAGTACCCTCCAAGCTCATCATTAAGCTTGAGGTCCTGGGTCTCAACCCCGCCCTGTGCAATTGGGTTCTGGACTTCCTGACAGGCCGCCCCCAGGTGGTGAAGGTAGGAAACAACATCTCCACTTCGCTGGTCCTCAACACTGAGGCCCAACAAGGATGCGTTCTCAGCCCGCTCTTGTACTCCCTGTTCACCCATGACTGCGTGGCCATGCACGCCTCCAACTCGATCATCAAGTTTGCATACGACACAACAGTAGTAGGCTTGATCACCAACAACGACGAGACAGCCTTAGGGAGGAGGTGAGGGCACTCGGCGTGTGGTGTCAGGAAAACAACCTCTCACTAAACAAAACAAAAGGAGATGATCGTGGACTTCAGGAAACAGCAGAGGGAGCACCCCCCTATCCACATCGACAGGACATCAGTGGAGAAGGTGGAAAGTTCCTCGGCGTACAGATCACAGACAAACTGAAATGGTCCACCCACACAGACAGTYTGGTGAAGAAGGTGCAACAGTGCCTCTTCAACCTCAGGAGGCTGAAGAAATTTGGCTTGTCACCTAAAACCCTCACAAACTTTTACAGATGCACAATTGAGAGCATCCTGTCGGGCTGTATCACATCCTGGTACAGCAACTGCACCGCCCACAACCGCAGGGCTCTCCAGAGTGTAGTGAGGTCTGTACAACGCATCACCGGGGGCAAACTACCTGCCCTCCAGGACACCTACAGCACCCAATTTCACAGGAAGGCCAAAAAGATCATCAAAGACAACAACCACTTGAGCCACTGCCTGTTCACCCCGCTACCATCCAGAAGGCGAGGTCAGTACAGGTGCATCAAAGCTGGGACCTAGAGACTGAAAAACAGCTTCTATCTCAAGGCCATCAGACTGTTAAACAGCCATCACTAACACAGAGAGGCTGTTGCCTACATACAGACTTGAAATCATTGGCCACTCTAACAAATGGATCTCTTGTCACTTTATTAATGCCACTTTAATAAATTATGTTTACATACCTTGCATTACTCATCCCATATGTATATACTGTATTTAATACCATCTATTGCATCTTGCCTATGCTGCACAGGTCATTGCTCATCCATATATTCATATGTACATATTCTTATTCCATCCCTTTACTTAGATTTCTGTATATTAGGTAGTTGTTGTGGAATTGTTAGATAACTTGTTAGATATTGCTGCACTTTCATAACTAGAAGCACAAGCATTTCGCTACACTCGTAATAACATCTGCTAACCATGTGTACAGTACGTGACCAATAAAAGTTGATTCGATTTGACATCAGGAACTTTTGGCATACTACCTAAATCCATACTATGACTAATAAGAATACTACATACTCAAAATACTATATACTACATACGCAAAATATGTGTGAGCGACCAATAAAATGTTATTTGACTTAAAATCATAGGAATCTCAATGGTCCATCTGACAATGACCATAAAACAAAGCCAAAACAACAGTGCCATCTTCTGGCTGGCATGCCCGACTAGAGATTTGACAGATGAGATTCTGTACAAGGCAAACTATAACTCACTTTTAGTTTTCTCTTGGTATGTCTTCTGTATGTCTTTGAAMAGTTGTTCGGCCACCGTAGGTAAAAATGAAGGCATCTCAAAAATTAGCTACKGCAAATATACCAGAAAAAGTTTATGGGCAAAGCGCACGAGATACAAAATTGATCAGAGGTCAACCAGTCGATATAGGTTGGTCAAAGTACTGAGTTGTTTACCTCATTAGTTATTGATCTACTAGACGGAAAATATGAAATAATAACACAGCTAGTTAGCTAAAACTCCCGGGTATTTTTCCAACTGMTTTTGTTGTGTTGTTCTTCAGGGGGGAAGTAAGCTATGTATTGGCGCCACCATCAGGATGGGAGGGTAAGTTGTTTTTAAATTGCAACTACTGTATTCAAGTGTTTGACTGCAACGTCTATTTTTAACCTTGTAGATGGCGCCAAATTTCAATAGAAAACATTTGATATTAGTAAAAAAAAGGTGACTGGAATGTCCTACTCAAATCAAATTTTATTTGTAACATGCGCCGAATACAACAGGTACAAACGTTCTGCAACTAAAACSAGAGTTTGTATTCGACAAATTCAGCTACACTGTAGGTCCCTCCCAGGTTCGTTCCGTTTAAGAAATGGGTGATAGGTTAATTTGTTGAATTCTATCCTTCTTAATGCGTTTGAGCCAATCAGTTGAGTTGTGACAAGGTAGGGGTGGTATACAGAAGATAGCCCTATTTGGTAATTGACCAAGTTCATATGATTAAATATCTGAACTGCTATATTTCAGATGGCTAATGGCGAAATCTATCCCCTGATGGTTTATCAGGCAAAGGTTTTTCTCTAGCTGCTTTATTCATATTTCTTGTTGCAGGTTTAGGTTGTATTTATCCCATAAAATTACTGGGATGAATTTGAGTCCTATGCAAAAGTGGTATGATGTTTAATGTGAGATTAAATATGTGTGTAGACAATCCTAGCTGGGTACTTGCATTCAGTTCCTCCAATTATATTTTATGAATAGRGAAGATGCATTCAATATGAGGAATTCAGATATGACATTATTTTTAGCACTGTTCTTAAACTACGGCGCGCGACATGGTTCAATGGAGTTGTTGGCCATACTACTAGCTGCAAGTGGGTGGAGGAGGTGAGGCCAGACAGGGTAGTCATCTGCTCTGACTCACGTGCAGCACTGATGAGTTTAAATTTGGTTATGTCTCAGAGTAGACAGGATGTATTGTATGAGGTTTTGCAGTGCTTGCATAGGGTGAAACAGATAGGGGTCTTTGTCATGTTCCTCTGGGTACCAGCTCATGTGAGAGTAAAGGAGTATGAGGAGGTGGATGTGGATGTGATCGCCAAGCAGGCTATTAAACATCCTAATGTTGAGATGGAATTGTCAATCAGTAAAGCAGAAGTCAATGGGTTAATAAGAACAGTGGTTCAAAATAAGTGGCAAGAGTTGTGGAACAGGGAGAGAAAGGGAAGACACCTGTATAAGATCCAGGAAAAGGTGGGGGCAGGAAGGTCCTCAGGCTGAGAGAGAAGGGAGGAAAGGGTAATCACAAGGCTGAGACTGGGACACACAAGGCTGAATAGTACATTGAAATTGGTGAGGAAACATCCGACTGGGAGGTGTGATCATTGTCAGGAGGAGATGGAGACAGTGGAACATGTTCTACTACAGTGCCAGAAATATGTGAGGGAAAGGGAGCGATTGTTATTCGATTTGAGGAGTAATYGGGTTGAATGAAGTGAATAATCCTTCATAGCCCGGATTAAGTGAACTGCTGGGGYAATCTTCAGGGGATGTAGTATTTAATTATGTATTTAGTTTCCTTAGGGAGATGAGATTATTGGGTAGGATTTAGACCGTGGCGGTAATGCACCTTAAAGTTGGCTGCCAACCACCATATAAAATCCACAGAAGAAAAAGAAGAATGTGATGATTTACTGGTGCATTGAACCATTCTACTTTTTTGTTTTTTCAAATTGCCGCCGTCTAGGAGCTAGAATTTGGATCATGTATACTGTGCTGATGCTGATACAAAAAAACAGTAACGGAGAGCAATGTACAATATGGTGAACTTAGCAAACAAGTCATTTGTGGTAAGTATGGGGGCCGCCATCTTTATGTACCCTCGCCATTGAACACCAGATATTTCATTATGCAAACAAGCAGACTAATACAATGACATAGTAATTGTCAAGGACCTTCATAGATGTCATACTGCTGATGCTGATAACTCCACACCGGTGAAGTTACTGAAGGTGTCAAAGTCAATCAGTGAGTATCACAAGGTAATCTAATCATCCACAGTTGGGCCAAATYTATTTGCACCCTTGCACTTTTCTTAAATAATTTCCCATTTCCTCTTAAATAAATAAATACATAAAAACATGGTCACCACACCTTATTGTATTTATCAAATTAAACGTTATTTATACAGCACTTTTCAGACATYGAATGCAACGCAATGTGCTGTACAGGATTTCAAAAAATAAACAATCAAAATAAAAGATTTACTACACAACAAACATAATGTAAAAAAACGAAAGAATGACAAACTGAACAACTAAAATGCACCCTAAGGAAAAGCAAAGCTCAAAATGTGTTTTAAGATCTCTTTTAAATATGTCCWCTGATTCAAGCCCCCCTCAGATTCTCTGGCAGGCTATTCCAGAGGCTGGAGGCATAACTAAAGGCTGCCTTTCTCTGCCTCGTGGTCCTAGGCCAGTGCCAGAGGACCTGAGAAACCTACTGGGTACATAACTTTAACGCATGTCTMATATGTATTGGGGTGCACAACTGTGGATTGATTTAAAAATCAATAGAAGAATCTTAAAATGTATTCTTAAAAACTCAAAGGCAGCCAGTGCAGAGACATTAAAAACAGTGTAATGTGTGCTCTTCGTCTGGTCTTGGTCAGTAACCGTGCTGCAGCATTCTGTAAGTTTTGCAGTTGACCAATAGCTTTCTTGGGTAGACCAGACAGGAGGGCATTACTGTAGTCAAGTCTGCTGGTAATAAAAGCATGGATGAGTCTCTCTGTATCAGCCTGAGTGAGAAACGGCCGCACCATGGCAATGTTACTCAGGTGGTCTAAAGCTATTTTGGTCACATTCCTAATGTGTGATTCGAAGTTTAGTTCAGAATCTAAAATAACACCTAGGTTTTTAACCTGGTGTTATGTCTTTATTGCCCATGAATTAAAATGTGCGACTAGATTCTCTCTGTGCTTTGGCTCCAACAAGAAGTACCTCTGTCTTGTCTTAATTTAACTGAAAGAAGTTGTGAGCCATCCAAGTATTTAAATCACTAATACAGTCTAATAATTGATCTGCGGAGCTAAAATCCTCTGSTGACACAGAAATGTAAAGTTGTGTATCYTCTGCGTAGCAGTGAAAATCAATGCTGTMGTTTCTGATAATGCTGCCAAGGGGTAACATATAAACTGAACAGTCCCGGACACAAAATCGAGCCTTGTGGATTGCCACATGTGGTATGTATGTTCACCAAGGGTGACAAAAAAAACTKTTGACCGGTTAAATACGTCCTAAACCCGCCTCTCCAGTCTGTCCAGGAGGACATCATGGTCAACAGTGTCGAATGCAGGGCCTCCCGGGTGGCGCAGTGGTCTAGAGCACTGCATCGCAGTGCTAGCTGCGCCACCAGAGTCTCTGGGTTCGCGCCCAGGCTCTGTCGCAGCCGGCCGCGACCGGGAGGTCCGTGGGMCGACGCACAATTGGCKTAGCGTCGTCCGGGMTAGGGAGGGTTTGGCCGGTAGGGATATCCTTGTCTCATCGCGCTKCAGCGACTCCTGTGGCGGGCCGGGCGCAGTGCGCGCTAACCYAGGGGGSCYGGTYCACGGTGTTTCCTCCGACACATTGGTGCGGCTGGCTTCCGMGTTGGAGGCGCGCTGTGTTAAGAAGCAGTGCGGCTTGGTTGGGTTGTGCTTCGGAGGACACATGGCTTTCGACCTTCGTCTCTCCCGAGCCCGTACGGGAGTTGTAGCGATGAGACAAGATAGTAATTACTAGCGATTGGATACCACGAAAATTGGGGAGAAAAGGGGATAAAAAAATAAATAATTAAATTTTAAAAAACAGTGTCGAATGCAGCATTTAAATCTAAGAGTACAAGGACAGAGAGCTGTTTGGCATCTGTGTTGGCTTTAAGATCATTTACACTTTAACAAAGGCTGTCTCTGTGCTGTTGGCACTTGAAAAAATAATTGAGCTGTTTGTAAACCAATTTCTCCAGAATTTTGCTTAAGAATGGAAGGTTGGAGATTGCCGTGAAAATTGCTAAGTGCTGAAGAATCTAGATTACTTCAGAAGGGGTTTCACCATAGCAGTTTTTAGTGCGGTGGGGAAAGTGCCTGTGAACAGGGATTGACTAACAAAAGATTGCACTTCAGATATGCAATAAACAACTGTTTCGAAGAAAGTAGTGGGGATAGGATCGAGAAGGCAGGTAGAAGGCATATGTTGTGATATCACTTTCCTGAGCATGTCTGTGTCAACCAGGGAACATAAATCCATAGTGCCTTTACGTGTTAGTCTATGGCACATATCATCAAACATCTCATCAGGTCTGCCTTTCTGCTATTTCTCTTTAAATTATTCGTTTCCTCACTCATACAACAGGCTCTCCATTTGGACGTGGCCTTTTTCTATTTTACTGGAGCTATGGCAACAATGGTTGCCCTTAATTTGCTATTAAAGTTATCAACTAAATCATCACAGGAAGGTAGAATATGTGGCGGAATATTGTTCATACACTCAATAAAACCTGTAGCAACTTCAGAGGTGAGATAGCGTTTCTTAATAATGCATTCAGTATTACCCTGTGCTATGGGCAACAAGGTTGTAAAAAATACACAGTGGTGATCAGATCAGATAAAGCAACATCAACAATATGTCTATAGAAAGACCCTTTAATAACTAGGTCCAAACTATGGATGTGGTTATGGGTGGGCCTAGTAACATGTTGGATAAAGTCCATAGAGATCAAAATATTCATAAATTCAATGGCCTTGGAGTCAGTCTCTTTGTCAACATGAATATTAAAACRGCCAAACACAATGATTMTATCATAGTTCTCAAGGACAATAGACAATAGTTCAGATAAATCAGTAAAGAAAGTGGGTCAGTGCTTTGGTGGCCTTTACAGGGTTATGGCCAGCACTGGTGGATGACATTTAAACAGTATAGCATGATGCTCAACAGACCCAAAACTTCCATACGAAATGTCCTTACAGCTGAGAGCATTAGTAAAAATAGAGACTGTCCCCCCACTCTTTTTCCCTTTTCTGAATAGAGTAGGAAAATTTGTAGTCCGGGGGGAGGCTTCAAAAAGAGCGGCACTACAGTCTGATGACAGCCATGTTTTAGTGAGAAACATGCAATCAACTTTGCGCTCAGTAATGAGATCATTCACGAGAAAGGTTTTACTTGAGATTGCTCTAACATTTAATTGCGCCATATTCAATGAGTGTGGGCCACTCTGCCCCTGGAGCATCTGCCTCGAGGTAACCAATGCAATAACAACCAAATTATTAATTTTACAACCACGTTTTCTAACATTTTCTAATCTATCAGAATGGTATGATATGACAGTTTGTATAAACTCCCTAGAAGGCAGAGTGAATTAGGTTCTACAGGAGTTGATATGCTTTCTAAGTCTTCTGTTACTTATTTTGACAGGGAGAACTGGAGCACTACAACATTGCAAAACCAATTTTTGTTTTATAAACTTAAGTTGACACTTTAAATTGAGAAAATAAAGATACAATTATTGGCAGCCCAGAGCTAGTACTTGGTTGCAAACCCTTTGGCCAAGATAACTGCAGACAAATGCTTATTGTAGCCATCAATGAGCTTGCTGCACCTTTCTACTGGCAATTTGGCACACTTTTCAGCAGCAAAATGTTCTAATTCTTCCATCTTTGATGGGTGCCCTCCACCGACTGCCGTTTTCAGATTTCGCTATAAGTTTTGGATTTGATTCAGATCTGGACTCTTAGCTGGCCACTCCAGAACAGTCCAGCATCTCTTCTTGAACCATTCCTGGGTGCTTTTTGGCATCATTGTCCTGCTGGAAAGCCCAGCAAAGAGCCCAATCAGCAGATCATCAAACTGTTTTGGAGTGCAATGTTCAACCAAGTGTCCAAAAACTGTCTCTCTGTTGAAGGTTGTGGGTGTTCAATCAGGACATTCAACCCCAAACAGATCAAAAGCACCCTGGAATGGTTCAAGAA